>NW_027115129.1:307771-314715 GCF_000696795.3 Halyomorpha halys
ACTTTATTACTTCCTGTATTGTCATGGCATTTAATTACGTTTGTAGAGTTATTATTTGTTACAACGTGTATCCACAAGGCGTTTTACTGAAACGAAATGGGATAAGCAAATATTAGATATGGCGACCTTAATTCCAAAATCTACTTGCTACATTTGTTATCTAAATTAATCTTCTCAGTATCCCCTCAAGTTAGGCACAACTATTTTCTGTTCATATTTTAGGAAACCAAATAAGTCTTCTGAAAAGTCACGACTGAAAGCACTTTATTTTTGTTTTTTCGTTTGTTTGTTTATTCTTATTTAGGCATAAACCCGTTTGTTCATCAACGGCTATGAAATATTATAATTATAAAGATACACACATTTACTCACGCACACTTAAAATAATATTAAGAAAAAATAAAAGAATTATAAGATAGAAAAATTACAAAATAAAATTTTGTTTTTTAAAATTTATTTATTGATATTCACAACTGTACATAAATACATCAAGTAAATTTGAGGGAATCATAATGGTATGGTACAAGCATGTAGAGAAACTACCCAATGGCAGCACTCTAAAAACATTTTTACAATATAAGGTCTCGAGGGAATCTTCTTTTCAGACGCCTCGGAGGATTGTCAGGAATGGAAAAGGATGCAAGATTAGAAACTAATGGGTTTGAGTGGTTAGGGAGTTTGTAATGGAAGGAGTGATAGCTAGTTCGGGCTAGATCGGTTACAAATGGAACATTAAGGTCTTTGTGGATGATTTTATTTGTGACAAAGTAAGGAACAACGAGCATTTTACGAAGGATTTTGGATTGTAAGGATTGGGTACGAGAGGAATTCGAAGGTTTAGTGGAGCCCCAAAGACCTCTAAAAGGATGAGAGTGGTTATTTACAAAACCATCATAAGGTGAGTAGTGATCTATGGGGGAGAAACATGTCACTTGAGAAGAAAACTAAACTAAACTATGTTCAGTTCGTTTAACTAAAACGAAACTATAGATCATGAATGCCTATTGTTTGTTATATCTTGTTTTTTATTTAAACGTGACGAAGCAAACGTTGGTTAATAATTTTTTTTTAAAATATTTATTTATTGCTATTTATAACTGTACATTATAATACATTTAGTAAATCTGTTCTAAGTTAAATTGGAGTGTTACAGGCATGTAGGGAAACTACCCATTGGTAGCACTCTAATGACATTTTACATTAGCTGGTCTCGTGGCCTTCTTTTTTCAGGCGCCTTGGAGGATTGTCAGGAATGGAAGAGGATGCAAGATTAGAAACTAGGGGGTTTGAGTGGTTAGAGAGTTTATAATGGAAGGAGTGATATCTGGTTCGGGCTAGATCGGTTACATAGGGAACATTAAGGTCTTTATGTATGATTTTATTTGTGACAAAGTAAGGAGCATTGAGGATTTTGGATTGTAAGAATTGAATACGAGAGGAATTCGAAGGTTTAGTGGAGCCCCAAAGCTCAATTCCATATGTCCAGATTGGTCAATAATAAATTGTTTTCTTTTATTCCTATTATCCTACAATCTACTTCATACGTTTTATCTAACTATTTTCTTCCATTTTCAATATTTTTTATTAATTTCTAATTAGGACGTTGGTTGGTGTTGTCCTAAACCTATACATACACTAATAACAAGTGAATATATTCTAGATTAAATCTTTTGTAACGTTCAATACGCAAGCTAAAAATTTTCACCTTGATCCTTTACACAGCTGTACAAACAGTATTTGACAACCAGCAATCTCCACACTATTATATCTAGCTATTGGAATTTTTAACTCTAATTTACTGATACAAACTTAGCAGTTTATACGTAAATTTTTCATGAATATTTTTAACAATGAAAGCTAGAATTTACAAAACAAGTATCCTTGCCACTGTTCTATAAGGATGTTAAACGTTGCCTCTCACATTGCATGAAAATATTTCGTAAAAAGATGAGTTAATCAGAGAATTTAGAAGCCTACAAAATGCTGAATTGAGGTAATTGTACCCTATAAATATAATTGACATGATATCATAGTGGCGAATAAGATAGGTAATTAATAGATAATAAAACTTAGTAACGGACGGAATCAAAGAATGTTAATAAACACTATACCGACGGGTCTGAGAGGTAGACCGAAACGTAGATTGGTGAATTGCATGAAGAATGACTTAGTGGATTAGGTTTAGATAAGTTATGGACATTAGCAAAGGATTCCTACGGTGAACTAGATTCACAGTAGCTTCCATGTCGAAGTACACCAAAACATCCCGCAGGCTGATCTTACCTTTAATAGGTTTTATCAGTTCTGAGTAGGACTGAGTTTGAAAAATAATATTTACTTGTATCGAGTTATATTGTGAAATAAGATAAATGTAACATTTCATAAAAAATATACAGAAAAATCGGTAGATAGTGACTTCATTGTGAGAAATCTATATCTCAAAAATATTCGACATACATGTCTACTAGTACTCAAATTAAAGCTAGTTTATATATAATAAGGTGGTCAGGGTTGCGGTCAAAAGAGAAATCAAAATAGTTTACAACTATTTATTTTCCGACGTTTCGCCCCACTTTGCAGGGCTTCATCACGGCTAAAAAGATACTCTTGCCTCTCTTGGCATTGTTACTTGTTTTGCCATTTTGTATCTTTTTAGCCCTGATGAAGCCCTGCAAAGTGGGGCGAAACGTCGGAAAATAAATAGTTGTAAACTATTTTTGTTTCTCTTTTGACCGCAACCCTCACCATCTTCTTATATATCAAATTTTACGGTCAACTATATATAAAAATATACAATATAAAGCTAGTTTAATGTACTATAAAGTAGTTTATGACCTTTATCTTCGCAAAAGTAGAATTTTTCATGATATTTCCTAAATTGTACACACAAAATTTTATATTCAAAATTCATATTGATATGCAAATATCATAAAAACTACTACTCCTACGAAGATAATCGTCATACACTAAATTATGGTACACTCAACTAACTATAATTTGAGTGCTATTATGGTACACTCAACTAACTATAATTTGAGTACTATTATGGTACACTCAACTAACTATAATTTGAGTACTAATTGACTAATATTTCCTGAGATATAGTCTTTCATAAATAAAAAATTTTGTCCGAACGATTGGAAATTATAGTTTTGTTAATTTATTTTCTCTAATATCATGAACACTTACTACTCCTACGAAGATAGATGCCATAAACTACTATATATCACGTTAAACTAGCTTTAATTTGAGTGCTAATGGACATCTGTATGTCTAATGATTCCTGAGTTTTTCATTAGAGAGCTACCAATGGGTAATTTCTCTATACGCTTATATTACTTAATTTTAACTGAGTCAAAATTTACTAAATGTATTATAATGTACAGTTGTAAATAGCAATAAATAAAAAATTAATAGTTTTTTATAAATAAAAGGTTTTGTCCGAACAATCGGAAATAATCGTGTTTTTAGTTTATTTTCTCAAATATCATAAAACCTACTACTCCTACGAAGATATAAGTTATAAACTGCAAATTAAACTAGGTTTAATTTGAGTGTTAATAGGCAACTGCACAACTCGTGATTCCTGAGTTAATGATTTTCCACAATAAATTCACTAACTGCTGTTTTCTTAAATATGTATTTTATGAAATCTTACTTTTATAAAAGCTAGATTTTTAATTTTGCAAATTTACTGTACTTTAAATGTTGTGTTATTAGGTTTTTTAGTGTTATAGGTAGTTTCAAAGATATGGAGCTTAAAAAGAAATTTTTTTTAAAAATAAATAATTTAATTTTTTTCAATTTTAGTCTCAACACTTTGTTTTCAAAACAGATACAAGAAATTTGAATCAACACAAGGCTGACATATTAAGTAAAATTTATTTATGAAAAATGTAGGATAAATTGAATGTGGATAATTTTATAATTAGCCTTGATAAAAATTTTACTAATGAAATAAAGAGGAAAATTAACAAAAATGTTGTTATAATAAATAATTTTAATGCTTGAACTGAGTGGAGGAAGGTTACAAGAATTGTTGTGGTAAAGTTTTAACAAATAGTGACTGTGATGAATGAATTTTAATTTTTGTTTTTAATGTGAAAATTGACTAATTAGGTAATTAGACATAAAGTATGATTTAAAATGATATGTTTACCTAATGTTTTAATGTTTCATAGAATTTGTTATTTTGTCCTGGACAGAATAGTCTGCATGAAGTTGAGTTTTTAAATCATTTAGTTCCAAAATTGTACTAAGATTGTACCTGAGGATGGCCGGATTGGCCGAAACGTCGGACTTGTAAGAAAAATAAAATGTGTTGAGACTAAAATGGATAAAAATTAAATTATTTATTTAAATAAAATAATTTTATCCAAGTTAAATGTTAATCACTGTTTATTATTTTTTTAAATTTCCAAAGTTTCGGCCAACCTGGTTATTCTCAAGGACAATAATATCAACTTTTATTTATTGGTTTTTAACAAATAACATTATTAATAATAAATTAAAAAACCTTAAATATAAATTTAAAAACTTGTTGGCTGGCTATTTTGCCCTAGTCATTAATTACAGTCAAATTACCCTATAAAACTATTAATATGTTTACCTTAGCTTATATTTAATTACCTATTATGTCACTCTATCATTAAATTTTAAAACTTTTATTACAGAATAACTTAACACTATAAACTTATTATACAATATTTTCAACCTTCCATAAACTCAGGTCAGGTTTATAATTAATTTATTTAAAACTGTATTTTGGTCTAAAGTCTTATTCCTTTTATTATTAAGATTCATATCAAATCTAATTGTAAACAGTAACATAAAATCTCTGCCTAATGTTGAGTTTTTAAATCATTTAGTTCCTAAATTGTAAGATAAATTATAAATAATAATGAATGGAATATGGTCCGGGTGCGGTCAAAAAAACTCAAATAGTAGATAATTATACTATTTTATTGAGCCAACGTTTCGCCCCACGTTACAGGGCTTCGCCAGGGCTAAAAAAGATACAATCACTATAGTTACAAAAAGGAAAAAAAGAAAAAACATAAGTGGAAAATAACAGGGGTATAAAATGAAAAGTAAGATATAATAAGAAAAATTAAAGGTTGTAAATAGTAAATGAAAAGGGTAATAGTAACAGATAGATAAGAGAAGAAATATTAAAGAAAGTACAAATAAAGTGGTCATTAGTGGTTATTAGCACTACACGTCAACACTAAATACGTCAGGTTTTTTTTTTTTCTTTTTTCATCTCTTTATTTGTACTTTCTTTAATATTTCTTCTCATATCTATCTGTTACTATTACCCTTTTCATTTACTATTTACAACCTTTAATTTTTCTTATTATATCTTACTTTTTATTTTATACCCCTCTTATTTTCCACTTATGTTTTTTCTTTTTTTCCTTTTTGTAACTATGTCAAGTGTTTGTATCTTTTTTAGCCCTGATGAAGCCCTGCAACGTGGTGCGAAACGTTGGCTCAATAAAAATAGTATAATTATTTACTATTTGAGTTTTTTTTTTTACCGCACCCGGACCATATTACATTCATCTATACACACGGTCAATCAATAATCTTCCAATAAATAATAATGTTAAGTATTTTGAATTGTTGAGGATCACACATGTAATAAAAGCTGTTTTGAGGTAGATTGTCCCTGAGGATGGCCGGATTGGCCGAAACGTCGGAGAAAAATAAAATGTGTTGAGACTAAAATGGATTGTAATTAAATTATTTATTTAAACAAAATTAACCACCCTCAAGAAAGTGTTTAAGATTTTTTTTTTTTTATTTTGTATTTCCCTAGCTATTCTTAGAAGATTCAACAATTTTCACTAGTAATTATACATTATAATTAAAATAATTCCACCGGTCTGTTGTATTTAGGGATCGGGATGAACCCGCCTCATTAAGATTTAAGACAAAATTAAAACAGAGTTGAAAATTACGGGTTTAGTTGGATAAGATTATGGAAAATCTATAACATCGGGTTCTTTGATAATACTGAAAATTACCATATTAACACAATATTAACAGGGATTGTAAAATAATTGGCAGTATGACAGTGCAGTATGACAGTGCAGTAGTGAAGTAGATTGACAGAACTAGGCAACCTCCTGTCCGTTATTTCACGGTCTATGAATAGGCCCCTGGAATCATTGTCTGGGGAAATCCTATTTTCACAAAACGGAGAAACTCCTCAGAAAAGAATATTTTACAACTAGTCGCGACAGTTCTCACAGGCTGAAAACTGGGTCATGAAATATAATTAAAACAAAAATTAAATAATAAAAATAATTAATTTATAAGCAAAATTCAAAATTTTGTTTCGTGATAATACGGTTGTATGAAGTATACCTTCAACTTAATTGCCAGACACACTTCACTTTTCGTTGGCTGGTTGTGTTTGAGTGAACTGTATAATTGAAAAATCAACTTAACTGCTATCCCCACTCCTCCCAATACTAATGGCTCACTCTGACTTTGACTTCCGTCAAATAGTATACCCATTTACTATTTGAGTTTTTTTTACCGCACCCGGACCATATTCCATTCAAAAATGAAACATGATTGAATGAAAAATAAAATTCTATTGTTTATGTTACAAGTGGTGTAGGGGGTGACCCAAAGAAAAAATTTATGATTAGATGGTTAGTAAATTTTGAATGGCTGGGCTATGGAATTGTAGATATAATGAGGTGGTTGATGATGATGTAGATGTTAGTTCTTGCTACGTGTACTTACTCTACCGCACTCCTATGATTCGCGTTTCGCCCCACTTTGTAGGGTAAGTAAAAACAAGAAACAAACATAATAAGAATTGACTGAACATTAAAATAAATATACAGAGAAAATATGTAAAAACATTTTATTGTTTTTTTTTATATAGAGAGAGAAATAGTTTATTTATCTATGCTGCCTAAATACAT
>NW_027115129.1:316256-318086 GCF_000696795.3 Halyomorpha halys
GTGTTTTTCATTGACCGCACCCCCAACCATCTTCTCCTCAATAATTATAATAATTATTAGTACTAATTTTAGATGGTATACAAAAAATAAATGAATAATAAATACTGTAATAAATGAATAATAACAGAAAACCAATTATCATTTTTGCTTTGACTCTTCACATATTATGTTGTAGCTTATATCATTTTGTTTTACAAATCTGAACAAGACACGAGACGTGAATATCTTTTCTTCATAAATAACACCATTTTTTCCTCAATCGTATCGGAAACTCGGAGTAACTAGGCCACGTGGAAATATTTCTTACTCTCTCTCTCTCTCAGATTCTAAATAGAATAAAATTAGTTTTCAAGGTTAAAATATTTATCTAGTAGAAACCAGGATATGTAAAGTACACTCAATACTATAACAATACATTACATTCACAAGAAGCATGTTATTTAGAAGTAAATACACCTTTTTATGTGAGCTCCCTATCCCCATATAGACTATTTCATTGTATATTATTTATAAATTTTTACTTTCAATTACCTTTATATGAATTATTCAGTAAAGGAAGGTATTGCGATCGTTCGAATTAGAATTTTCCATAAATTCGATAATATAAATTCGGAATAATAGAAATCAGGTACCCTGATTCCAAATAGCGAAATATCCAGAAATTTGTGAGTAAACAGTTCAAAAATACAAGTCGTACAAAACATAAATTGTGTATTTAGGACGGGTATACATAGTTGGAATGTGACTGTAACCTGTTTGCTAAAAACCATCTACCGGAAGTACCACTTCATAGAATAAATTAAAAAAAATTTTTTTTTTTAAATTTCTCTAAATCTTTAATGCTCCTTACTTTGCCACAAACCAAATCATCCATCAGGACCTCAATGTCCCCTATGTTGCCGATTTGGCCATCTTTTGTCAAACTGTTTTGTTCTTTGAAAAGTAAAATTTATTTATAATCTTTAAATTTCTTTCTTGAGACTGGCAATTTTTTACTAAATAATTCAAAAACACTATCCAATTTATAGTCTCAAAACATTTATTTAATTTACACGTCAAACGTTTCGGCCAATTCGGCCATCTTCAGGGACAATCTTAATTTACTATGAGACATATCATTTAACCATTTTAAAAAAACTCCATACCGGCTATTCTGCCCAGGTCAAAACATTTATATCTAATATGTCAAAAATACATTAAAATTAAAAATACACAGTCAAATTATTTCTCTTTTACCACTACAAGAAAAGTCTATAAAGAGTGGTAAAAGAGAAATAATTTGACTGTGATTTTTAATGTATTTTTGACATATTAGATATAAATGTTTTGACCTGGGCAGAATAGCCTGTATGGAGTTTTTTTAAAATGGTTAAATGATATGTCTCATAGTAAATTAAGATTGTCCCTGAAGATGGCCGAATTGGCCGAAACGTTTGACGTGTAAATTAAATAAATGTTTTGAGACTATAAATTGGATAGTGTTTTTGAATTATTTAGTAAAATTTATATTTGTTCTCTCCACTTAGAGAGACCCTAACGAACGGTTGAAGAACCCTAATGGTTCTCATGATACGCGTGGAAATTTGTCAAAAAATGGAAACAATCCTCCAGGGCCGTTCCATCATAAGCTGGACAAAGTAGAAACTAGTTTCCAATCCACTTATCTGTTTACTTCCTTATATTATCATTGTTATTTCTTATATATCGCACTAGTATTTCGAAAGTGACAAAACTCAAATTCAAGACAACTGACAATGTGACACTCTTGCCTATGGAGGGGGAATAGCATTAAGGCAGCAAGAGTGACACAAGTGCCCTCTGGCGGACAAG
>NW_027115129.1:319688-338971 GCF_000696795.3 Halyomorpha halys
TTATACTATATGTGTATATAATAATATATAATTGTATAAAATACCAGATCGACCTAGTGGGCCTTAGATAGTTAATATTACCTTTTTTTTGTTTAACAATTGATTATGGAGAGGGGGGGTATAGTCTCGAGCAAGAGACACCCCTGACTATATACATTATAAATAAAAAGTAATAATTCTTAACAAGAGAGAAAAATAAAAGTTAATAACAAAAACAATAACATTTATAGATTTAATAAAATAAATAATTGACTTCTAATGGGTGAAAAAAAGTTAATTTCAGAAAAGGACGAAGAGAAAAAAATAAAATAGTAGTAATGAGAACAATAGAAGTCGATAAATATAGAATTTATTGTAGGATGTCCTGGATCATCCTGGGCTTCAGTCTTCAGAATGAGTTAGGATTCCCCAATAAATCCTTAGAAATCCCAACAGACAATTATAGCGAGTAGGTTGGTCGATGGACGACATGTCACAATCTCACAAGAGGAGATGGTAACACTAAAGGCAATCCTTCCCCGCCGTACCTAAACGCCCGAGTAGCGACGGTCCTTTATCACTTTTGAAATATTTGCTTAAAACGGGAAGAAGAAACATGAAGATAGGTCAATCGAGCAATATTTAAATAGCGCCTGAAATTGAAAAACGACGTTTCATGCCGGTTTTCAATTTCAGGCGCTTTTTAAGTATTGCTCGATTTAACTATCTTAAAGTTTATATTATCTATCATAAAGGCGATAATAGGGGCGGGTCCTGCGGAGAAGAATTGCATTTTTTTATGTTATGGTCTCCTCTTGTGAGATTTTTACATGTCGTACATCGACCAACCTATTCGCAATAATTGCCTGTTTGAAAAGTCAGTCTGTACTTTGAATTTCTTTTTAAAAACCTACTTTGGTAATGTAGGATGTAGGATGCGCTTTAATTATGTATTCGAGATAAATTTCCCAGAAATGAGAAAAAATTGTTATGTATATATATTTTAAAAACAAATTATAACAGGAAATTTTTTGCTGAAGCATATGTGTAAGCGATGAGTGGTTTTTCTCGTTATTTTATTGCTGGAGTACAATGAACGAATGCTCTAAATTTTCGAACCCTTTTTATTCAAGTCATCAAATACTCAGTATTGATTTATAGACCCTCGAGAATAAGGAAAACCCGAGACATCATGTCATAGGCAAACTTGCTAGGAAATGCAGTTCGGGTATTGAACTTGCGTTGAATCATTTCTTCCTGTTTCAATTGTTCCTAGGAGATCCACTTATTTGATTAAGCTGTTGACCCTTTTAAGCTACTGTTGATTTATATAATTTTTATTTATTTTTTTAATAATTTATTTTTGATATTTACAACTGTACTAAAATATATACAACCAGTAAATTTGCCATTTGTTATAAAATGGCATGTGGAGAATCTCCTCATTGTTTTTAACTCTAACAACATTCCTAAAGGAGAAGATCTCGAATCCATATTTTTTTCAGACGCCTTGGAGGATTATCAGGTATTGAAGGAGAAGCCAGGTTAGAGAAAAGAGGTTTTGGGTGGCCAGGAGACGTATATTTACATTGAAAAAAAAATTTTTTTGGTTAAAATGATTTTACATTTTAATTTGTGACCCCTAATTTTGGTAAAGTTAAGGTTATGTAAATTATTTTTGAATGGGATATGGTCCGGGTGCGGTAAAAAAAAACAAACTCAAATAGTAAATAATTATGCTATTTTATTGAGCCAACGTTTCGCCCCACGTTGCAGGGCATCGTCAGGGCTAAAAAAGATACAAACACTATACTTACAAAAAGAAAAAACAAAAGTGGAAAATAACAGGTGTATAAAATGAAAAGTAAGATATAATAAGAAAAATTAAAGGTTGTAAATAGTAAATGAAAAGGGTAACAGTAACAGATAGATAAGAGAAGAAATATTAAAGAAAGTACAAATAAACAGATGAAAAAATTTTAAAAAAACAATAAAAAAAAATACAAATCAAATGATGTGACAGAACGCATACTTGTTTTGATGGCAGTCAAAGACAAAGTGGCGGTTTGTATTGGGAGGAGTGGGGATGGCAGTTATGCCAAAATAACGAAAAATTTGTTAAATAAACATAGTAAAAAAGTATTTACATTAGGTGAACTATAAATGGTAATATACATAATAAGGGGAAAAGAGAATTTTCCACTTTTGTTTTTTCTTTTTGTAACTATAGTGTTTGTATCTTTTTTAGCCCTGACGAAGCCCTGCAACGTGGGTCGAAACGTTGGCTCAATAAAATAGTATAATTATTTACTATTTTAATTTTTTTTTACCGCACCCGGGCCATATTCCATTCATCTATACACACGGTCAATCAATAATCTTCCAGTAAATTATTTTTATTTGCAAAATTACACCAAGTTTTGCCTAAAAAAAACAAAACAATACCTTTAAATGGATTCATAGCAGTTATCTAATGAGATAAAAGTAAAAGATTTAATTCTTATTTTATACGAAAACATATTTTAAAAATAAACTTATAGTTTAAAAAAATATACTTAGCACTGGAAAAAGAAGTTTAAAAAAAGCCATCATTTCGTTCCAATATGTGGCAGAAAAAATTTCCAATATTTTTCGGTTCCGACTATTACAACATTTACTAGACACACGGTCTAAACTTCCAATCCATTACAAATGACTGTGATAAGGCCTATCTGGACATACTGAGTTGAGCTTTGGGGCTTCACTAAACCATCGAATCCAAAATCCTTCGTAAAATCCACAATTCCTTCTTATTTTGTGACAAATCAAGTCGTTTCATCGGGACATACGTTGTCGAATATGTTACGGCCAGTAACCACATAACATTTAAAGTGGAGTAAATTTGGTAAAATATAAGTCCTAATAGAGCTATTCAAGTTCAATAGTTCCCGAGATATAGTTTTTTTGACGTTTATCTTCGTAGAAGTAGTAATTTTTATGATATTTGAAAAAATAAATTCACGAAATGTTAATTTTTTTAACAACTATAGTTAAAAATTATTGTTTTTGAAAAAATATATTTCGCGAACCACATGACGTGCATATGTCCTCCAGAGCTCAAAATAAAGGTAATTTAACTTACTATAATGAAATTATCTGATTTTTCGGTACATTTTATATTAAATGTTGCTTTTATTTATTTATTTAAAAAGCCATATCTCGGGAACTATTGAACGTAAATCGCTCTATTAGGGCTCATACTTTAGCAAATTTACTCTATTTTAAATAATTTTCTCTTCGTTTTTCTAGTGTTGGTAGTTTTAAAGATATAGAGCTGTGAATAAAAAATTTTTTTACTAAATAATTCAAAACAATAATAAATAAATAGGTAATAAAAGTGTATGATAGTGGTTAATGAGAAATATTTTTGACTGTGATTTTTAATGGATATTTGACTTATTGGATAAAAATGTTTTGACTTGGGCAGAATAGCCTGTATGAAGTGTTTGGAATGATAAAATAATATGTTTCATAGTGAATTAAGTAGATTGTCCCTGAAGATGGCCGAATTGGCCGAAACGTTGGACGTGTAAAAACAATAAAAGTTTTGAGACTATAATTTGGATAATGTTTTGAATTATTTAGTAAAAAATTGCCAGTCTCAAGAAAGAATTTTATGATTATAAATAAAAAAAAAAAATTTTTTTTACATGTTGAAACAGCCGTAATTTCCCCCCCCCCCTACCTTTACTTGGCAGACTTATCAATTTTGACAAGCCATTATTCATAGTTTTGATTAAAGTTATCAAAAATTGAGGTGAAAT
This sequence comes from Halyomorpha halys, assembly GCF_000696795.3. Classification (NCBI taxonomy): domain Eukaryota; kingdom Metazoa; phylum Arthropoda; class Insecta; order Hemiptera; family Pentatomidae; genus Halyomorpha; species Halyomorpha halys. The sequence goes on from NW_027115129.1 coordinate 323,471, forward strand.
AACTTCTTGTTTTCCCCACTTGGGCTTTTGTACTAAAACCCTTGACATAAATGAGTGGGTTCTCGCTCGATTCCCGGAGCTGTATGCATCATGCACTGAGGAAATAATATGAAATTAGTTTTATCTCTTTCCGTGAATTTCAAACGACAATGGACTAAATTTACATCCTTATCTTGTAATATGGTATTCTTGCCTCTACTTTTGAGAAATGCTGGCGATATCTTCTCAGTTTCTACATCGTATGCCCTTAACATTTCATTAAGAGGTCGGAACATTCGAAGGATGTGCTTTACTTGGAAATAGATAGGGGTGATTATGGCGATAAAAATTGATTTTTTTTTAGTAATGATTAGGTATATCTTCGAAGTAATTATGTGTATATATTATAATTATTTTTTGTAGAGAAGGAAGAGAGTCTTGGTGCGGTCAAAGTTACTCGAATAGTAAATGAACTATTTATTGTCACTCAACGTTTCGCTCGTCTTTGAAGAGCTTCATCTGGGCTTTAAAAAAATACTAACTACTAAAATAATGTAACAAAGTAAGAGAATAAATAAAATGAAATAAAACAAAAAATTATATTCTTTAATTTCCTTTGTTTATTTTTTTTATAACTTTTTACTTTTTTTAACTAATGTTTAACCATACCTTAGTTTACTTTTATTTCATTTTAGTTACAATATTTTCTTATTTACAAATAGCATGTATATTTAAAATAAATCAAAGTGAGGCTGTAAAACTAAAATTAATGTTTTGATACTGTTAATAATAAGTAATAATTAAAGCTGTTATTTTATTAGAATGTCCCTGAAGATGGCCGAAGCGTTGAACATGTAATATGTTTTAATAAAAAAAGGTTGGATAAATTTTGTTATTAATAAGATATATGCCGTCATACAGATACTTGTTATATACCAAAATATACACAATTTGATCCTACTTTGTTAAGATGCTAAGTATACTTTAAACCCTAAAAAACAACTACACGTTTACTTTCACAACTAATAAGTAAATATTTTATTTCAAATTTTGTCAATTAAACTCAGCGATCTATTTTTTAGTTAACACAACACAAATATAAGTTTATTTAAACATTATGTGTTTGGATAATTAAATTAACAAATATTTGATAACAAGTTTAGAACAAAAGTTAAATTCGTCGCCTTAAAACTGAAACAAATTAAGTTTTGAGTTATTTGGTTTTTCCAGTCTAAAATGTTTAAAAAATCAACTACAAAGAATTCATTAATACTATAATTATCAGTTAAAAAATTACTGCATAGCATTAAAAAAAAAAATTATCATAAAATGTCCCAAAACATCACAAGTATTCTTGATGTTGTGTTAGATGTAAAATGTTTTACCATGTTAAATGTTATAAGTATAGCATTGTGAGCAGCCCTATTTAAAGTCATGTTAAATGATAAATGCATAACAGCTCCTAGCGGATTTTCTTAGCAACTTGTTTAGTAACCTTTCCTTCCAAAACTTCATGTTATTGTTTACTTCTGTTTTCATTAAAGTAATTTATTACAACATGGCTGAAGTGAGTGAAAAGTGGAAGTTGTGAGGAAGAGAATCAAGATGAGCTAATTGACAATAGTCATTACATTATTATTATTGTCATCCATTGCTTTATTAGTTATAAAACACCCAACACAATGGAAACACAAACTACGAGCAAGTAACCTAACACAAAAAACAAAATGGTGACGAGCTCAGCTGGTCTGTTGCGTGACGTCATTCTCCATTTAACAGACCTAGTAACAGACTCTCAACCATGTTATATCGTTTTAACATGTTAAACTATAGACATGTTACCCCATGAATACCCCTAATATATGATGTGTTAGGTACGATTTTGCATCGCCACATCGATAGTTTCAATAGCATAATATCTTTTAAGGTTTCATTTCACTAAGTAATAATTTAAAAATGCACAATGCACACTAAAATACCCCACCTTTTTGACTAAATAACAACGCAAAATGAAACCTTCATGAACTCCATGTTGCACCAATACTAATGAAGTATTAAAACAAATACTTTTTTTTTTATTTTTTTTATTTATTTATTGATATTTACAACTGTATAAAAAAAATACAACAAGTAAATTTGATCATAATGACTTAATGATATGATACAGGATGTAGAGAAACTACCCAGTAGTAGAACTCTAAAACAGTTTACAATATAAGGTCACGTGGCCATCTTCTTTTCAGGGGCCTCGGAGGATTGCCAGGAATGGAAGAGGAAGCAAGGTTAGAAACGAGTGGGATTTGGTGGTTAGGGAGTTTATAATGGTAGGAATAATATCGGGTTCGGGCTAGATCGGTTACATAAGCAACATTTAGATCTTTATGGATGGTTTTATTAGTAACAAAATAAGGAGCATTGAGGATAAAACTAATACATGATACAGTTTGGTCAGCCCCTAATAGCTGAACTCATACTCTCTAAGAGCTAAATCTGTAAACGTGAGATCACTCCTCAAGTACTGCCAAGGTCTCCAGCAATAATTATAATGACCCCACTGATTGTCTTCCTTGTTGAGGAAAATTACTACGAGAAAATGGAAAATTATAGCCCGAAAGCAACCGAAATATTCTGTCAAAATATCAGATTCTTATACGACGTATATGTGTATATATTCCAAGGAAAGAGTGAAACTAGGGATTTCATAAAATATTTTTTTTAAGGCATCAATCGCTTATTTTTCTAGTCAATATTGCCTTAATTTCCGAATTAAAATGTTTTATACCTTATTGAAAAATGGTAACTTGTAGTAAAATTTACTTAAATTTTATGGTAAAGTTTTGAGTTATTGAGCATTTCAAAAAGTTAAATCAAAGTATGTTTATCATCGTGCAAAATTGAATAGAGGTCTGCTGGCAATTCAAACAAAGATTTAAGGGAGTTGTATTCTCGGAATTCATTTTTTTATTTATTTATTTATTGATATTTACGACTGTATAAAAATACAACAAGCAAATTTGATCATAATGACATAATGATAATGATATGATACAGCATGTAGAGAAACTACCCAGTAGTAGAACTCTAAAAACATTTTACAATATAAGGTCTCGAGGCCATCTTCTTTTCAGGCGCCTCGGAGGATTGCCAGGAATGGAAGAGGAAGCAAGGTTAGAAACTAGTTTGGATGGTTAGGGAATTAATGGAAGGAATGATATCGGGTTCGGGCTAGATCGGTTACAAAAGTAACATTTAGGTCTTTATATATGGTTTTATTTGTACAAAGTAAGGAGCATTGAGGATTTTACGAAAGATTTAGGATTGTAAGGGATTGAATACGAGAGGAATTCGAAGGTTTAGTGGAGCCCCAAAGCTCACTGGCGCTTCGAATTATGACCTATTCGAAGGAGCGTCAAAATCACTTCTTCTCTGCGTACGTTTCTAGTGGGTGATACCCAAGAGGAGACGTCACTTCTGATTTCCATTAATTTGTTATCAGTAACATTTGCCAACATTTCTTGCCATTCCAATCTAATTTCCTGCTTAATGAGGGCGATGAACTATAGTTATGTAAGAACTATAGAGCAAGTTTTATTGTAAAATGAATATGGTCCAGGTGAGGTCAAAGAAAAACTCAAATCGTGATTGAACTATTTTTATTGAGCCAAAGTTTCGTCCCACTTGCAGAGCTTCATCAAGGCTAAAAAAGATACAAACACATAAATGATGCAAACATAAATGAACAAGGAAAATGAAAAATTAAAAAGATGTACAGGGGAACCTAAAAATTAAATAAGAATAATAAAAAGTTATAGACAATTAATAAATATAGACATAATAACAGATAAAAGGAAGAAATATAAAATACAGTACGAGAAATTATAAGATGGAATAAGGGGATCTTGTTCATTATCTTCCTTTATTCTTATCTGTTTTTTCCATCTTTTAGTGTGTTCTGTATTTTATATTTCTTCCTTTTATCTTTTACTATGTCCATTTTCATTAATTGTCTATAACCTTATATTATTCTTTTATAATTTTTACGTTTTATTAGACATCTTTTTAATTTTTCATTTATGTTTACTTCATTTAAGTGTTTATATTCTTTTTAGTCTCGATGAAGCCAATCGCTGGCTCAATAGCATAGGTCAACTTGATTTGAATTTTTCTTTAACCATTTACCATCTAGTACAAGAGCCGGCAAGAAAAAAAGGCAGTTATCTCACCCCAATTTTTTATCACTTTAATGAAAACTATGTATAATTACTAATCAAAACTGATGAGTCTGCCAAGTATAGGTAGGGGGAATAAAAAATGGTGTCTGTTTCAAAACCTTAAAAAAACATTAATTTGTCATTCGGAGCTCTATATCTTAAAAAACTACCTACAGCACTAGAAAATCTAAAAAAAAAACATTATTTAAAGAGTAAATTTGCTAAAATATTAGTCGTAAAATAAAGCTATTTACGTACAATAGTTCTCGAGATATAGCTTATTAAAAAGGAACATTTCATAAAAATGTACTGAAATATCAGTAGTTAATTAAATTTGAGAAATCTATATCTCAGGAACTATATGATGTATAGATGTTTATTAGCAATTAAATTAAAGCTAGTTCAATGTACTATAAAGTAGTGTATGACCATTACCTTCCTAGGAATAGTAGTTTTCATGATATTTGCTAAAATATATTGATTTATAGTTGTACGGACAATAAGTTTGATTTATGAAAAACTTTATTTAAGAAACCATAAGACTTACAGATGTCTGCACTCAAATTAAAGCAAGTTAAATTTACTTGAAATTATTTTATAATTTTTATCTTTGTAGGAGTAGTAGTTTATATGATATTTGACAAAATAAACTCACAAAATGTTAATTTATAGTTGTTCATATAAAATGTTGAGTTTTTGAAAAAATATATCTCTAGATCCATGAGACGCACATATGTCTGCCAACACTCAAAATAAAGGAAATTTAACGTACTATAAAGTAGTTTATGACACTTATCTTCGTAGGGGTAGTAGTTTTTATGATATTCGCATATGAATATAAATTTGGCAAATGAAAATTTGTCCGAACAACTATAAATCAATTTATTTTAGCAAATTTCAAGAAAACTACTACTCCTATGAAAATAAACGTCATAAAATACATTATAGCTCATTAAACTAACTTTAATTTGAGTGCTAATAGAAATCTGTATGTCAAATGGTTTTTGAGATATAGATTTTTCGAAATAAATTAAATAACTACTGATCTTTCAGGACGTTCCATACAACATTTTTATGAAATGTTTCTTTTTAAAAAGCTATATATCTGGAGAACTATTGAACGTAAATAGCTCTATTAGGGCTTACATTTTAGCAAATTTGCTCTTCTTTAAATGATGATCTGTTAGATAATTAAATGTTTCTATTGTTGTTGGTAGTTATAAAGATATAGAACTCCGAATAAAATATTAATTATTTTTAACTTTTTGAAACAACTGCCATTTTTTATTCCCCCTATCCATACTTGGCAGACCCAATTTTGACTAGTAATTATACAGAATTTATAATTAAGTAATATAAAATTGGGGTGAAATGACTGGCTTCTTTCTCCTCTTGGGCTCTTGTACTAATCTTGACTACACATGATCAATCAGCGATCTTCCAGCGAGTTTTATTATTTCTCGAATTACACGATATGACCCAACAATTAAACGATGTATAAAGAAATCGATTAATTTCCTAAAATAAACCCGCAATAACGAGCCTGTCGCCCAAAGAGATATAAATCGTTGCAGAGAGAAATGCAAACCGTCATTAAGACAGTTCTATTAAAGCAGAGAGCGCTCGCACGCTATGGAGAACATTGTCACTCATTGTAGGATTGTAAGGAGTTTCACAACTGGTGCAATAATTACTATGGCTCTTAGTAACTGGTAAACTGACTTGTTATTTTTTATAGTAAATGTTAAATTTGTAAATACGTAATAACTGTTTCGAATAGGGTAAATAACGTTACAACTGTATTAAACATAATAGGCAAGCAATAATACTTCTCTATTTTATATAAAAACGTTTTTAGTGATCACCATGTAATATTGTAATTTACATATTTAGTGGAATAATAAACATTGATCGTAAAAAAATGAGTTTAATTGATAATGGACGCATTTTGCATTTAAAAGAGCAAATGATAACGCTTATCTGCTTGTCAAACTATTTTGAAAAAAATAATACAACCTAAAATTCAAAATATATGTAAATTACAGTTATAAAATTTCAGCAGAGATTAGTACAATTAAATGAACAATTGTATAATTTGTAAAGTGGGGGCAGGCGGTTCAACTGCCAATATATGAATATTTGTGTTCTCTGTGTTTTAATTAATTCAAGAATTTCTCTCATCTTTGAATTCAATAATTAACTCTTGTTTAACTATACTGAAAGAAGATATTTGACCATATGAAATAGATTGTAGGAAGATAGTTTGAGTGGTTGTCAATAAAGCTATCAAAATAGTAAAAGAGAAATATTTATTGTTAACCGACGTTTCGTTCCACTTTGCAAGGCTTCGTCAGGGCTAAATGAAAAAACAAGATACAAACATTTAAGAAATAACAGAACATTAAAAATAATAAAAAAATTCAAAACAATTGTTAGGTTTAGACAGTATATAGAAAAACTAATATTAATAATAACAATATGAGGAAATTCCTTCAGTCTATCAACATGTATATTTCATCATATTGTTATTATTGATTTTAGTTTTTCAATACGGTCCAAACTTCCAATCCATTACAAAAGACTGATCTACATGACTATTATAAGGCCTATCTGGACATACGGAGTTGAGCTTAGGGGCTCCACTAAACCATCAAATTCCTCTCGAATCCAATCCTTGCAGTCCAAAATCCTTCGTGAAATCCTCAATGCTCCTTACTTTGTCACAAATCAAATCATCCATCAGGACCTCAATGTCCCCTATGTTGCCGATTTGACCAGAACCAGATACCAATCCTTCCATAATAAACTTCCTAACCACCCAAACCAACTCGTTTCTAACCTGGCTTCTCCTTCACTACCTAATAACCCTCCTAGACGTCTGAGAAGAAGATTGCCTCGAGATCTTCTTTAGAAATGTTTTGGAGTTCTATCAATGGGTAGATTCTCCACATGTTTTTATCATGTCATAATATCATTTACAGCAAATTTACTTGATGTGTATATTTGTATACAATTGTAAATATCAATAAATAAATTATTAAAAAAAAAAAAAAGTTTTCCAATATACTTTATAAATTTACCTACTTTAACTTATTTATTGACCTTTTAAATGATAATTGTTTTAAGAATTATTCAAAGGACGGTATGATATAGGTAATTAAAATTGAGTTTGGTTTAATCAAAATGTAATATAAACAGGAGCTGTTAATCCAATTTCCTTATATATGAAATTTGTAAGTGTCCTTTCAATTTGAACAACCTTTGGCTTTGAATCCCTTGTTTTAATATTTACAAAATTCTCCAGTCTTTTAGGCTTCCATGAATTTTTAATTGTAAGCATATAGAGAAAGAAATACTTTATTCATTCATGCTACCCAAATATATCGGGTTGCTACATTACACAGCATACTGATCAATCCATGACTGGACAAATATAAGTTACATATTTTTACATGTTATAATATAATAGATAGATAACATTTTTTTAATTAATTTAAATATTCACTCTAAATCTAGCCAGAATCAGATATCAATCCATTACAAACTCCCTAACCACTGAAACCCATTAGTTTCTAATTTTGCTTCCTCTTTTATTCCGGACAATCCTCCGAGGCGTCTGAAAAGAAGATGGCTTCGAGACCTCATATGGTAAAAATGTTTTTAGAGTGCCTCCATTGGGTAGTTTCTCAACATGCTTGTACCATACCATTATGATTTCCTCAAATTTACTTGATATATTTATGTACAGTTGTAAATATCAATAAATAAATTAAAAAAAATATACACTCAAAATACTCGTTGCAAGTTGTTTTGACGAGTACAACCTATTCCGAAAATTTCAGAATTTTTTATCTAACCTATAGGCCTTCATTTCCTCATTAGTTCTTAAATTCCCAGTGTGTGACATTTGATGCTTCCTCTGTTTACCAAGCACTTAAGTACAAGTTTCGAACGTTTAGATGTAGTATAAGATCTATGGAGGAAATACTGGAAGAACATCGCCTAAGGAGGTTTGGAGATATATTTCGAATCTTGGAGAACCATATAGCAAGAGCTTAGTGTGAAGCTGTCTCAGAGGGAAAGTAATATCAAGGAAGGGCTGGTAGAGGGCTTTGACTGCCGATGCCAGGAGAGGAAAAGTCACTCCATACAGCTGTGTAAGCGCACGTATCAATTTCCTTAATTTCAGGGAATGTATGTCATATCTCGAGTACATTATTGATGAAAACAAATAAAATTTCCTTTAGGATTAAGATGATCTTGTATAATTTTTAGTACTTTTGATTGATCTCTAGCAACAATTTTATCTTAAACCCTTAAAAATGATTTTAATTTTCCTCAAAATCTCGCCTCAACTTATTTCTCAATGTCAAGGTAGAAGAAATGTGATGATTTTCCTCTCAATTATAAGGAAAAGCTTATATTTAATAAATTCTAAAAAATTCTCTGTATTTATATTTAAAGCGGAATATTTTATTTTTTTTATTGTATGGTATATTGCCGTAAGGCTATGATTGATGCGTGTTACAAATTAAGCTGAAAATTGACAGTCAGTAGGCGAGAAAGTCAAAGTGCCAACTTGGGTGCAACAGCGTGGGTTCAAATCTGGCCTTGGGGGGGGGGGGGTCGACTTTTATATCTCTTTTTGTCTCACAAAATGAAAACTTGACCCTCCACGATGATTAGAATAAGTTGGTACCATGTAAATGTTAGAAATGAGCAGGCAGAGAGTCATACACAAATATTTAACGTATTTATATTTTTGAATAAGAAGATGGTCACGGTGCGGTCAAAAGAGAAACAAAATAGTTCACAACTATTTATTTTCCGACGTTTCGCCCCACTTTGCAGGGCTTCATCAGGGCTAAAAAGATACAAAAAAAACTGAGAATATTACAACAATAAGGCAATTTAAGCTAGGATAAATATTATGTAAAATAAAGTGATAAGAAATTACATATAAATAAAAGGAAGGAAGAAGTAAACAAAACGGAAACGTAATTTACATAATATTTATTCTAGTTTAAATTGCCTTATTGTATTGTTGTTGTAATATTATCAGTTTTTTAAAAATCTTTTTAGCCCTGAAGAATCCCTGAAAAGTGGGGCGAAACGTCGGAAAATAAATAGTTGTAAACTATTTTTATTTCTTTTGGCCGTAACCCTGACCATCTTATATATCAGTTTTTACGGTCAACTATATATATACATATATATTTATATTTATATTTTTTATTTTATATTTTATTGAAAAGAATTAAAACAATCTGCCATAACTTTAGGGTCTTATGTATTAGTGTTCACATATTCATTTATACAATATATACAGTATAATAACTAAAAAAAAAAAAAAAATTAATGATAATAGTACTCACTGAATTGAAAAGAGAAAAAAATTAATTGAAAATAATAATATTAAAGAAATATATAAATAAGAGAAAATACTACCACGATTTTTATAAATAAAAATATAATAAAATAAAACTGATCGAATGATAAACAATAATAAAAAATGATTTAAGTACAAGAGAAAGAAAATTAAATTTAAGTTTTAAACAGTAGGACAATTTTTTAAAAAAACCTATACGATAATAAGAAAAAGTAACTAAAAAAGCTTTAAAAGTTAATAAACATAAACTATTTGTAATAAACGAAAAAAATAATTAGTACACTTGACTGAAAAATAAAGTACCTCTCTGTTGTATAAAAAAGGTTTTATACTAAAGACTCTTTCTGAAAACGTCACTTTATTTTTTTTTTTAATTATAATTATTTTCCTTTTTTGTGATGAATTTTTGATATTATTCAGTATAATATGTTAATGATAATTAATTATAATGTAATAATTAAATTACATGCGGACCAAATTATTAAAAATTAAGTAAAGTATCTGTAAGAGTCTAGTAAAAACGTTTTTTTTTTTGTTGTTTTTTTTCGTTTTATTTATTTTTTTTTTAGTAAACTTGTTTATATAGAAAAATATTCGTATAGTTTTTCAAAAAACTATACAGCTCTCGGATCATTATAGTTGCTAGTTCTAAATATAACAAAATACTCTTCGAGACAAAACAAAATTAAACTAAATCGGACGAGTATTGGCAAAGATACACCAAACATTTTGGACATTAAATTTTCTTTAATCCTTGATGTTCCTTATTACGTTACAAATAAACTCATCCACAAAGACCTTAACATCCCATTCGTTGCAGATATCATTTCATACTAAAGCAGTTTTCCTTTTGGAAATATCAATTTTTTTTTTCGAAATTATAAATTCTATTCTTTTCTAATATAAATTACGGATATTATTCAGTATAAATTTTTAATGATAATTAATAAATTAATCGCGGGTAATCACGCAGCTGTTTGTTGATATAATGATTCATATTGTTTTTAATAATTATTTTTAGAAATCGTACTGATAAAAATTCTTTCGCTATTTATAAATATCCGGGAAACATTTGATAAAGATTTTTAATATATGTTAAATTTAGAAATAAGTTTTGTATTTTTTCATTGGAGATCACTAGAACAGTCTTCTCTTTTATCTTTAATGAATAAGAGAGTCTCTCTCCTCCAGTGTGTGTGTCATTAGTTTATTCCATACAGTCAAAAATCAATTAATATCTGCTACCTTGGACTACATTTGGACAAACGATTAATCCTGGAATCCTCACACAAGACTGAAAAGAAAGGAAACTGCACGTCGATTCTAACTATTACTGCACTTACTGGACAAATGATCTAAACTTACAATCCATAACAAAAGACTGATCTACATGACTGTTATAAGGCCCATCTGGACATACGGAGTTGAGCTTTGGGGCTCTACTAAACCATCGAATCTAAAATCCTCAATGATCCTCACTTTCCCACAAATAAAATCATCCATTATTCTTGTATACATTTTGGTATTAAAGATCTATTTATTACTCATTGATTCACCGAGTTAATTCAAAATAGTCAGAGCTGTTTTGTAGAAAATCAAAAAAATTTTGAGATACTGATTCTATCGAGTCCGGTCGATTCGATGAAAATAATACTGTCACATGCCCGCCTTAGATTTAGCCTGTTCCAACACAGACCATTTTGCGAGACTAGATTATTCGGACTCAAATCTTATAGAGGACTTTCCGTGAAAAAACTTTGTTCCATCATAATACTTTCCCTTACTGTGTATTCCGTATATATAGGTAAGGGAAAGTAAAAATACTGCTTTACATATCATAATAAGTACTAAACCTACTAAATCTATTTCCCAAATCACACGCAAATCCATAACTGTACTCAAACAATTCCTAAAATTCCGTAATTCCATTCCTCAGAACACTCGTCAGCTCCTAGTATCCTCTCTCGTCTTCCTCCACTTCGACTACGGTTCCTTGGTGTATGGAGGGCTATCTGCAGGACTAGAGTTGAGGCTGAAGAGACTCATGAATTGCTTTGTAAGATTTATCTTTGGGTTCTCTAGGCACTCTCAAGTCTCCCGCTGGTATTCCGAGTTGAAGTGGCTCTATCCAACCTCCCGAAGGCATACCTCCTTGGTGTTTTTCTATTCCAAGTTCTTAACATCAAAAAACCTACCTATATCATAGATCTCCTCACTCTTCGTTCATCCATCCACTCATTAAACACCAGATCCCATCCGAATGATTTATATATGCCCTCCTATAGAACCTACTTCTTTAGCAAATCCTTCGTCATACGTGCAACCTCTCTCTGGAATTCTCTTCCCATCTCCATTCGCCAGTCCTCATCCATTCTCTCCTTTAAACAACACCTGTTCCTTCATTTATTGAATAACCAAACCTCCACATCTTTGTAACCCAATAAATAAGCAGTTATTGATTAACATTATAAACAGTAGTAAAGCCAATATACCAATGTAATTTCATTCTACTATCTGAAAATTTGTAAACGCTCACCAGATAAAAATCTCACTATATGAACCATGTACCATGTAATTATTCTTAGGGGACATATGTCCCAGAATAAAGTTATTTTTTCATTTCATTTTAATAAGTTGAATTTGGGCTTTAGAGCCCTACTAAATCCAATCCATAAAATCCAGAATCCTTCGTAAAATCCTCAATTCTCCCTACTTTGACATAAATAAAATCATTAATAAAGATATAGTAGCCGATCTAGCCCGAACCAGATATCCTTCTATTATAACCTCCCTAACTATTTTCTAACCTTGCTTCCTCTTCTATTCCTGGCATTCCTCCAAAACGCCTGGGGATAAAAAAAAAAAATGCCCTCGATACCTTCTAATGCAGAAATTTTATTACATTCGATAGATAGGTAGTTTCTCTATTTTCCTCTATCATACTATTTTAATATAACATCACATTTACTAGATGTATTTTCTTCGTAATATAGTTCTAAATTTAAATAAATATAGACAAAAAGAAAATGGTTTTCAGATATAACAATTTTCCCGCATCCAATCCTTACAATCCAAAATCCTTGATGCTCCTTATTACGTTACAAATAAACTCTTTCACAAAGACCTTAACATCCCATTCGTTGCAGATTTGGCCCAAAACAGATATGCGTCTTTTCATTCCAAACTCCTTAACCATCCTAACCCATTAATTCTTAATCATTCATCCTTAACGATCCCTGATAATCCTCCCAGGCTTCTGAAAAGAAAATGGCCACGGGATCTTCTAATTTAAATTAATGTTTGAAATATACCAGCAATGGGTGGTTCCTTCCCAAGATTTTCAAGTGTGTATGAAACATACAACATATTTACTTATTGTATTATTTTGTACAGTTGTAAATTAAATTAAATAAATTAAAAAAAAAAGTAACAAGTAGTGGATGACGTACGTACGAGAATCGACCTTTTGTTTTCTGCAATTATTACTGAACAAACCTACGACAACAAACCTATTCCGCAAATTAATTCAGTAAAATGCCTGAGACTGACTGACTTTTCATAGGATGACATGTGAAGCAGATACGGCTTACGTTAAACAAGCGCCTAAAACTCACAATGACTTACAGTACATTTACTTACTAAAACCCATTTGGATATATGCTTCAAAAATTTACAGGACAGCCAAAACATTCATAAACAAACTGGAAACATTTCAATCAAAAACAAAATCCAATAAACTAGTACAATATATGGCTACAACAAACATTCCTGACAACACGTACCGACCAAAAAGGAGCCGGATGAAAGATTATAAAGTAAGGAGGAGGTAGCGATATGTACTCGTTCTATCAAGTCATTCATGCCATTTTTGATCATTATGCAAGATATCACATTTGTTAGTTGTCTTCAATCTAAAGATAAGTATGAAAGAGATTGAAAGAGCTCATCCATGCTGCCCAAATACATGGGGTTGCTACATTACACAGCATACTAATCTATATATCATCGGACATATATAAATTAAATATATTTACATAATATAATAAAAAAGAAAGAAAACATTTTTTTTTCTCACAGTTTCTTTTTACAATCAATTCCAGACGACACACTAAATACAAATATTTCAATTTATTCCTTTTTTCTTTCCATTTCTTGTTCCTTCCATTTCACCATTTCTTTCCATTTCATAATTTTTATTTCATTTGATCGACAAATTCACTCCCCCCCATTCACCCTCAGATCCTCCCAAGTGACCCGCTAAACAAGTTCACAGTTAGACAGCAATGTGGGATCAAACCAGCAATACTAGTCACAGCAGTAGATCAGTTTACAGAAAAACAAACAAATAAATATATTTTACCAAGACAAAACTAATACTTAGAGTTAAAGGAAAATATAATAAAAAGTTGGTTAAAATGGATAAATAAGTTAAAAAAAGAATTATATGTAAGTTATTTGACCGTATGAGATAGATTATAGAGCGATAGCCCGGTTGGTGATCAATAAAGATACAAAATAGTAGAAAAACTATTTAATGTTAAGCATTATTGTATTATTTTATCATTACGTCATTTTATTTATTTATTTTTCATACAGATAGTTTAATTATGTTCATCTTGTCTGTTCTTTTGTTTGTATATATTTTAAGAGAGTTTTTTTATCTTTTTTTTTATTTTATTTTATTATTATTTATTTATTTTTATTGTTTTTTTATTTATTTATTTTTTTATTTTAGTATGTATGAGATCATTTATCAATATTACCTATTGCCCACAACTATCTGGCAGATTGTAATAATTATCAATAAATAAATCTATCAAAAAAAAATGTTAAGCAACGTTTCGGCCCACTTTGGAGGGCAGATCCTGATTAAGGTTTGAATCTTCACTTTTTTCATCGGGATCAGCCCTGAAGAAGCCCTGTAAAGTGGGGCGAAACGTTCTTTAACATTAAATTTTTTTTCTACTATGTTGTACCTTTATTAACCGCCAAGCAGACTATTTTCCTACAGCAAGAAATATATCTTACTAAAACACTCCGTTACAACATAAGCATTATAATTATTATATTACTTTTGGACTTACCGAAACCTAGAGTGTTGAAAATAGTCAAAGTACATCGTCATGGACACTAAATATTATCCCAGTAGGAGCAGAGAGATATATAGACGTACTATTACAACCGCGGGAATTCAAACACAGGTGGAGTTCCCCCACCAGAGAGCGCTGCCTGATAACACATGTTCCTTAATTGAGACTGAAGGCAATCAATCGATAACTATATACTTAATCGTTATATCATTTGTATGTTTAGTTCCGGCTAATTAAATGGGATCCTAATCAACCAATAAGAAAATCGGTAAGCACTCGACTTAAAAATAATAACCTCTTTGTTGGAGTATTGTTTATTGTGATTCAAATTATCTCAATTATCGATTAATTTGCTTAATAATAACGGCACGGTATTCTTATCTTTTGTGTAAATATGTCGGAAATAGAACGTGCCAATATGCTATCCAGTGACAGCTAGAGGTCGGCTGTATCACAAAACTTCTCATGTTGGCTAAGTTATAATACCATTTACTTTGGAAGAAATACCTGTCCTTCTATATCGTAACAACAACGTTTCCCAGACGAAAACAGTGCCTGTATTATCCTGGACTTGTGAAACAAAAATAAAATATGCATATAACAAAAAACATAAATAAAGCTGTGAACTTGAAGAGTGTCACAAAAAATATATATTTTTTTTATTTATTTATTGATATTTACAACTTTATAAAAAATACAACAAATAAATTTGATCATAATGACATAATGATATTATACAGGATGTAGAGAAATTACCCAGTAGTAGAACTCTAAAAACAGTTTACAATATAAGGTCACGGGGCCATCTTCTTTTCAGACGCCTCGGAGGATT
>NW_027115129.1:339436-356564 GCF_000696795.3 Halyomorpha halys
AAGAGGTCATGGGTTTACGTCGAAGGGTAAATGTGATTTGGTGGGATTTATTGGAATAAAATAATCTAATAATGCATTTTCTCAATATTAATATAATGAAAATCACTTTGAATGACTAAATATGTAATAAAAAATCAAATGAAATTCAATGAAGATAATCCTTGTTAGTGAATTATCGTATAGTTTTCGTTATGCAAATGTGCAAGCCACTACCATTTGATAGAGACAGTCATGACAGAATTTACTGCCACTACAATTTGACAGCAAAGTCACACTCTGCCTGTCGTGATCGGTAATAGTACAAGTAATGTCAGTGGGCTAACTGTCATAGGTATACGTCTTGACAATGAACGGTCGCCTATATCAATCTTACCTAATATAATGACGATAGACGCATACATATTGTTATTGTATATCGAAATACTTAAAATTGTAAGAGGCCAGCAACATCGAAATGTTGACCAATTGTCGAAAATCGGAGACTTGTACAAATGCTGGGTAAACAAAGGGACCATCTAAGCGCCGTTTCCACCTGACAGTGTTACTGGGATTATATTTAAAAAAAAAATGAAAGGATATTAAATGAAAGAAAACGTAAAATAATACAAAGGAGTTGGTGGATGATAGCAATTCACAAAAATCGAAATAGGTATGCTTTAAATTGTTTTTCTTTTTTTATTATCTCTATTGAAATTTACAACTGTATATTATATAATACATTCAGTAAATTTGATCTTAGTTAAAATGGAGTGTTACAGGCGTGTAGAGCAACTACCCATTGGTAGCACTCTAATGACATTTTACATTAGCTGGTCTCGTGGCCATCTTTTTTTTAACCTTATCTAATTGGGTTATGAATGGTTTGTTATATGGTGTGGTGTTTTATACTGTTGATAATCTTATAGAAAAAATAAATGTTAATGTTTTTAAATTTTAAATAAAGAGTTTTTGAACTTTGAATAAAGAAAATGACCTGGGCAGAATAGCCTCCAATAGAAATTATAAATTAATGTGAGAAGGATTTTTATATTGAAGATGTCCCTGAAGATGGCTAGAAAGGCCGAAACGTTGGACTAATGAAAAAATAAAGTGTTGAGACGGATTTGGATATAAAATTCCAGTATAATTTCAAAATCCTTTCATAATCAGCTCAACATACATTATTTGAAGATGGAGCACTCAATGCATTATGTCAGTATCTCATAATAAAGAGATCTCGGTGAGAGGCCTAGAATCTTCATTCGACTCTGCGTGTAAAAATGTTTTCGCAAATATCAAATTTCAATAACAGAAGAATTTTAAAAGTCCTTGGAGAATTTGTTACGAGAAGAAACGTGCTGTGAATTCAGGTCAGTAATAAACATTCGTTAGGAATATCTCCGCTAACAGTTCTAACAGTCAGTTTTCTTTTCTCTTTTATGACCAGATTTTTTTGAGTAAGATGGATCTGTAATTTTAAGTATGGTAATGAATTATAAGCAGTTAACTGGACTTGTTGGAGAAATAAGCTTAGTTCTCTAGCATAATATAAGTGATGTTTTCTTAATTATGTATCAGCCACTAGCTCAAAATCAAAAGCGGTAAATATGGAAATTTAAAGAACTTTTTTCTTGTTTAAATAAAATTTTGTTTATTAAATAAATCAAAAATTTGTATCCTTTTTTGTCTGAACACTTTTATTTTTCACCAGTCCAACGTTTCGGCCATTTTAGCCATCCTCAAGGACATCTTCAATATAATTTCTTCCTCACATTAATTTAAAGTTACTTTAGCAGGCTATTCTGCCCAGGTCATTTTCTTTATTATAAGTTCAAAACCTATTTTTTTAAAAAATTGAAAATCATTAATATTTAATTTTTCTTATATAAGATTGTACACAATTAATACACTACCATACAACAAACCATTTATAACCTTATCTAATTGGGTTATAAATGGTTTGTTTGTTGTATATAGTAGTGTATTAATTGTGGATAACCTTATATAAGAAAAATTAAATATTAATGATTTAAAATTTTTAAAAAATAGGATTTTAACTTATAATAAAGAAAATTACCTGGGCAGAATAGCCTGCAAAAGTAACTTTAAATTAATGTGAGGAAGAAATTATATTGAGGATGGCTAAAATGGCCGAAACGTTGGACTGGTGAAAAATAAAAGTGTTGAGACAAAAAAGGATACAAATTTTTTATTTATTTAATAAATAATTACCTTGTCTCAGGTATTTCAATTTTTTAATTAAAAAAAAATTTTGTTCTCATCATATTCATACTTCATAGCGCAAAACTGTCACGGCAATGAGACAGTATGATAGTACAAGAGCCCAAGAGGTGAAAAAAGTCATTTATTTCACTCTAATTCTTGATTACTTTAATAAAAATTATGTTTAATTACTAGTGAAAATTGATGAGTCTGCCAAGTATAATTAGGGGAATACAAAATAGTGACTGTTTGAAAAAGATAAGAAAAATTAATATTTCATTCGGAGCTCTATATCTTAAAAACTACCAACAACACTAGAAAATCTAAAAGAACATTATTTAATGAAGAGTGATTTCGCTAATATATGAACTCTTATAGAGCTATTTACGTTCGATAGTACTCGAGATATAGCTTTTTAAAAAGTTACATTTCATATAAAATGATCTGAAAAATAAATAGTTAGTGAATTTATTTTAGGAAATATATCTCAAAAATCATTCGACGTACAAATGTCTATTAGCACTCTAATTAAAGCCAGTTAAATTTACTATAAAGTAGTTTATGAGGTTTATCTTCGTAGGAGTAATATTTTTGGTGATATTTTCCAAAATAAATTAACAAATTATTAATTTTTTGTTCGGAAAAAAAAAATTGATCTATTAAAAAATATCAATTCCAGTAAATATCACTAAAACTACTAATCCTACGAAGATAAATGTCATAAACTACTTTATAGTCCATTAAACTAGGTTTAATTTAATTTTTGTCTAAGATATAATTTAACTTATTTAGATAAAAGAATTTATTTTTCCCAAAATAAATTCACTAACTACTGATTTTTCAGTTCATTTTTGATGAAATATTGCTTTTTAAAAACAGCTCTATTAGGGGTCATATTTTAGAAAATTTCCTCTACTTTAAATGATGTTCTTTTAGATTTTCTAATTTTATTGTTAGTTTTAATGATATAGATCTCCGAAAAATTAATTTTTCTTAACTTTTTGAAACAGCCGCCATTTTGTATTTTACCTACCTATACTTGGCAGATTCATCAATTTTGACTAGTAATTATCGTAGTTTTCATTAAAGTAATCAAAAATTGGGGTCAGATAACTGACTTTATTCTCCTCTTGGGTTAAATACACACTGAAGATTAAAGATTAGATTTATTATATAGGCTTAGGATTTTTATGTTCTAAAAAATCTGAAATGTGTGCTAATATGTCATGTATTTATAAATTATGTATTATTCAACAATATAAATTACTAATTAATTAGTAATTTTATAACTTAAAAAAAGTTACATAAATATGTATTTATTATATAATGAATAATATTTTAAAGAAATTATGTTAAAATATGTACAACAAAATGTATTTTGAGAAAACATAGCTGTTCAATAACAAGATATTAATTAGTAATTGTAATTAAACTAGGGGAAGGAGGAAAACAGAGAAATGGATTGAGGAGTAAACAAACAAATTCTAGGGAAATGCTACATGAATAAGACCCTTGCTTTTTTAAACCAATTCTGAAAAATTCTCGATGTAATTCTGTGTGAAAATTTATTATTGCCACTGCTTTTAATTTAGGTTCAAAGATGAAAATATAGAATTTTTACGCACTATTTATGATAAATGATAAATTTCACCAAGTTTCTTGCGTTCTCTTGAATTTTACGTAGTTGCTGCGAAAAATGTATTTATAATTGAACAAATAATTTAAGGAAATACATGATGCAGGACAAAATACCTAAAAATATTTTTAAAATAACAAATATTTCATAAAATATGTGATTTACAACAAAATATGTGAAATAAAAATGGCCTCTTTTGGCCAGAAATGTCTTGAAACATCTATAGTTAGAAAGGAATCGCAGATATCATAGTCAGGTAAAAATATGTGAAAACATAAAAATCCTCTAAAGTTTCTTGCGTTCTCTTGAATTTTACGTAGTTGCTGCGAAAAATGTATTTACAATTGAATAAATAATTTAAGGAAATACATAATGCAGAACAAAATATCTAAAAATATATGATTTACAACAAAATATGTAAGAAAGGCCAAATATTTAAAAAGATGTGAAATAAAAATGGCTTCTTTTGGCAAGAAATGTCTTGAAACATCTTTAGTTAGATATCATGGTCAGGTAAAAATATGTGAAAACATAAAAATCCTATCCCTATTTATTATACAAATTTCGAAACCTAAAACCTTAAGGAGTTTTTTTTTCATATACACGCTGGTATTTTTTATACATTCACTGAATGCCATTTTAAACTAAATATATTAATCGATATTAAAATTTCAATTGTGTTCAATTAATCTACATACATTCCTAAATCTAGCAATTGCGAAACATTGCTGGTTATGCTTGTATTTGATAAAACGATAAATGCCACCCTGTGCCTAATGGATATATCCATCGACCTTTCGATATGGAAAACATTAAGGTATCGATTGTTGACTAAATATAGTCGATTCAGACCTGCACACCATGAACCCTAAGGTCACTCTTAATGGCTCCCTGTAATAAACTGCCGCCGAGAATTTCCGAATTGATGGAAGATAACCGAAGCAGGTTCGTGTACGGCTCGCGTGGTGATCGCCATCTGTGGGCTATTTCTTCAAGCCCTTCTTGGAAAATGGCCGATCATTATCTCGCTTCCCCCAGTGACCACAGAGGGCGTGCAACAAATCATCTCTTTTACGAGTGCAATCTGCAAGAAAAAGCATTCACGAGAGAGAAATTAGATGGATTTGCTTAATAATATTTTGTCGGGTTTTAGTCAGGGGCAAAATATAATAAAATATCCACTTTACACGGATTCCTGTACCTCTTTGGAAGTAAAGTACTGGTAGTATGTTATATGTAATATGTTTACTAATATTTGTTTGGTCGGATTAAAGGTATTTTTATTCTATTAAAACAATTTTTTTACAACTATATATTACATAATACATTTAGTAAATATGGTCTTAGTTAAAATGGTGTGTTACAGGCGTCTAGAGCAACTACCCATTGGTAGTACTCTAATGACATTTTACATTAGCTGGTCTCGTGGCCATCTTCTTTTCAGGCACCTCGGAGGATTGTCAGGAATGGAAGAGAATGCATGGTTAGAAACTAGGGGGTTAGAGTGGTTAGGGAGTTTATAATGAAAGGAGTGATATCTGGTTCGGGCTAGATCGGTTACATAGGGAACATTAAGGTCTTTATGTATGATTTTATTTGTGACAAAGTAAGGAGCATTGAGGATTTTACGAAGGATTTTGGATTGTAAGGATTCAATACGAGAGGAATTCGAAGGTTTAATTCAAACAATAGTACAAATATTGGTGTTATAGAGGGAAGATAGCTTTATTTACTTGGGGTCAGAGATTTACCCCCGATACAATAGGGGTATTCATGATCTATGTTAAAGCGTGTTAAATGGAAAAACTCGTGTTAAATCGAAAAAAATTGCCTTCTTTTGCCGTGGTAAAACGAAATAACATTTAACATGGCTGAGAGTCTGTTACTTGGTCAGTTAAATCGAGAATGACGTCACACTACAGACCAGTTGAGATCGCCGCCATATTAGTTGTTGTGACTTTCAATACAGTTGTCAATTAGCTCATCTTCATTCTCTTCTTCACAAGTTTGAAGATCAATAAGACACTCATAAGCTAAACTTTCACACAAATTCTACTTTTCACTCACTCTAGGCATGTTTTAATTAATTACTTAAATCAAAACTGAAGTAAACAATAATATGAGGGTCTAGAAGGAAGGTTATAAACATAAAGGCTTATACAACAAGTTGCTGAGAAAATCCGCTAGGGGATCTTATGCATTTAACGTTTAACATGACTTCAAATAGGGCTGCTCACAATCTTATAGTTATAACATTTAACATGGTAAAACATTTAACACAACATCATGAATACCCCTGATATATCCCGGGATATATCTTTTGAGTATGACTGTGCCTGACTAAAGAGCATTTAGACACGAAGAACTTAGGCAGTTGTAGCACTAAAATAAGTTTTCCTCGGACAAAAAAAATTAAACAGTAAAAAATGTATGAAATTTACTCTTTCGAAATGTTTGGGTACGGACTGGCTTTGTGAACGAAGCTCTTTGCCACTAACTCTAAGACCTGGGTTAGAATCCAGTTGTGTAAGATAATCTGTTATTATAGTCGTGCGTTAACGCTGTGGGTTCGGTTCCTCTTCGGGGTCCACCCAGCCTCATAGATCTTTAATTGGGAAAAATCTAGTGGTTGAGCGTGATTATGAACAAATCACCTCCTTGCACAAGTGTTGTTCAAGTGACAGTACTTCTTCACTAAGTCCTGAGGCGCGGGTCCTTTGTGTATTATCGCGGGACATATTTTCATTTTCATGCTCTATAATGTAATATAAGTTGAAATTGCACCCAAGGACCGTTCGTAGCTCAAGTGTTTAGGCGAAGGTCTATCAGTATGAGGTCTACGGGTATCGCTGGTTCGAATCCGGCCTTGGGCGATGACTTTATTTATTGAGTGGTGGTCCCAAAAAAATGAAAAACGTGACTTCCCACCATGGTTAGAATAGGTTGGTCACCTGTAAATAACTCACCGTATGTCATAAGACTGTATAAGACTTCAATGAGAGTCTTAGGCCGACGAAAGGGGAACAGAATTGCTACCATGCTCCTGGTATAAAAATTATAAAAAGTTTTTTGTTTTTTTTAATTTTAATCATATTACCGGAAAACATTGGAGATAAAAAAAGTTGAAATTCATTATTACGACTCCAAAAAACACAAATTAGCAATTCATTGAAATTTTCCTATAAATGTTTTGTTTAAAATATCATATGACTGGATTACTACTGATGAGATATTTCTTTAATTTGTGAAATGTTTTTTTATCTCCGATTTATGAATTACAAATGAACAAATAAAATTTTAATTGATGCACTTTATGTTCAATTAAATACTTGAAAGTTATCTGCAAACAAAATATTTAGTTACTCAATCGAAAATAGCTTAGTAAGCACTTGAATTAAATAAAATTTGTAATAAATAAATACGATTAAATTAAATAAAAATTAATCATATTGTAATAATTAATTTTAAAAAATAGTTGTCATACATTATTGAATAATTATTACATCTTCATACATATATTAGGAGTATTCATGATGTTTAGTTCAACATGTAAAGGTGTGATAAACCGAGAAATACTTCCGTCATTATGCATATTAAAACGATACAACATTTGATATGGTTGAGATTCTGTTACTAGGTCTGCTAAATGGGGAATGACGTCACGCAACAGACCAGCTGAGCTCGTCACCATTTTGTCTACTGTCGTTTTGATTGGTTAGTTGCTTGTAGTTCGTGTTTGGTTTGTGTTGTTTTTGTTTCGGATGTTTTTATAGTTTTAATAACATATTGGATAAAAATTTGGCTTGTTTTGGAAGGAAATGTTACGAAACAAGTTGCCTAGGAAATCCGCTAGGAGCTCTTCTACTATTCTTGATATTATTACATTTAACACATGATGAATATCCCCAATATCTATATCTTTGAGTAACGGGAAAATAATTCTCCTACCTCGAAGATATAATAAACTGTGTATCACACTTCCTTGAGCTAAAAGCAGAACAAGTATTTTCCTCCCAATAAGAATTTATCTATATAAGGAATATATAGACATAATATATACAGAATATACAGTAAGGGGAAGTGGTTGAAAGTGATATTAGACAAATCATGTCTTTGTATTGCCATAGTTCAATAAAAAATACTTCTTTAAAAAGTACCGAACACCTGACCCTTCAATAGTTCAAGTGTTACAGAATATAATTTTTGTTTTATTAGTTTATAATATAAGAGCTATTCACGATCTTTAATTTAACATGTTAAAGTGTATTAAATTGAAAAATACTTCTTTCTTTTAGCATGTTAGAACGATATAACGTTTTACATGGATATGAATCTGTTAATAGGTCTGCTAAATGAAGAATGACGTCACAGAACAGACCACCATTTTGTCTGTTGTCGTTTTGATAGGCTAGTTGCTGGTAGTTCGTGTTACTTTTGTTTTATACTTTTTTAGAACTATGATAAAGTATTGAATTAATGTTTGGTTTCTTTAGGAAGGAAAAGTTTATTATAATAGTATTAATAAGTACATTTAACATTGATTATTATTAAATTAAATTACATTTAACTTATAATGAATACCCCCATTATCTATATCTCTGAGTATAGGGAAAGTATTCACTTACCTCTGAGATATAATAAATACTCTGTATTACACTTCTTGAGTTAAAAGCAGAGCAGGTATTTTTCTTCCAATAAAAATGTAATTATCGTTTTTTACTTTCATTTACGAATGTGTGGCATATATAGTTACAAAAAGTATTGCGATCCAGCGAAATTTCGAATTCCAGTTTTCGATGAAAATTCGTGATTTGAGTACAAATAACTTTCTCGAAAAATGATCTGTGTATGATCAACCTAAATCAAAAATGAAAAATCGTACAAAACTGAAAGTACATATTTACATCGGCTATATGCCAACTTTTCAATAAAATCGAGCAGGAGGAAATATCTTTTTATAGAATCGATTTTTTACATTTCTTAAATTTTCTCTAAAACTGTTTCATTGATTTTGCTTATGCCCGACGACTTGCTTAGTTGATTTTTAATGGTTAATAGGATTTATCCTCATTGAAATAGACAAACAGGTTTTTAATGGCGAATAAAAAAAAAAAACTTCTAAAGTTCCTTTAATTTAGTTTATTTAAAAAGATTAACCATTTTGCTTTGTTAACAGTGATAAAAACTGAATATATATGGACTATGAGAGAAATGCTTAACATTAACAAGTTTTGGAAGGAAAGGTTATAAAACAAGTTGCTTAGAAAATCCGCTAGGAGCTCTTATGCAGTTAACCTTTAACATGACTTGAAATTGGGCTGCACACTTAATACATGGTATAACATTTAACATGGTAAAAGATTTTACATTTAACACATCTTGAATACCCCTATTATGTTATTGGTTCAAAAATTACGATTATAATTTTCCGATCTGTACCCCTCTTAAAAAAAAAAATGGTAAATACTTCAGTAATAATGAAAATATATTTGAAAAGTATTCTGTCAAAAGTCAATAAAGCCACTTCTGGAAAGTTATTATTTAAAAATTAATATAAAAACATCTCATGTAGATAAGATAAATTTTTATTGAAAATGTTGATTCGTAACACATATTTGACGTATGGATATTTAAAATTTTAAATTAATTGAATACGTTTTGGGCACAGAATTTTTATTTTTAAAATATTCTCTCAGAACCACACCAATCCTTCCATGATAAACTTCCCAACCACCCAAACCAACTCGTTTCTAACCTGGCGTATCCTTCATTACCTAACAATCCTCCTAGGCGTCTGTAAGTTTATTAGTGACTTTCATATTCCTTCAGAGGGGACAACCGAGTGTGAAGAGTAAAATATGCTATACTAAGGATTTAGAGCTCAAGTGTAAAAAAACAAGCTAAAAATAACTTACATTCTTACAATGTTTATTTCTTGCAGGACACTGCTAATTAATTTACAAAATTATCATCTATAACATCCTCAAATTAATTTTAGCTCGAAAATTTTCTCATTGAACTTGGACTCTTTGAACAAAGGTCAACAAATTTTGTTTTTAGTTTATACTAATTTATAAAATTATACTTAGACCGACCCATCACCTAAGGCTAACATAGCCATCAAACTCCAACAGTCTCAGAGTAGTATCCTGAGATGTATTGTGACGAATCCTTCATTAAAAAAAGCGAAAACGATTATATGAACAATGGCCATGGAAATAAAATTAAAATCCTTTTAATAAATCAAGGTGAATAATTTATAATTTATTTGAAAAATTATATTTGTGGCTTTCATGTGACGCTAAAAAAAGAATATGATTTTTTTTCCTAAAAAAAATATTTTTTTACCTACTTTACAGAAACCCTCTGTCGGATTTAAATAATCCGAAATTTTCGGTTCTTATTTGAATTTATATAAAGTTGGGGTCGGGGGGTCTCATTTTCTGATTCCCCCCCTTTCCGCGGACACCAGAAGATCCCGAAGACGCTGCGACTGCAATGCCGCCCCAGCCTATGCACCATGCCAGCTAGGACCATCACGCCAGAGTCCAGGCTGGCAAGCCACCGATCCAGACATTATATATTTATTTCTGGGACCAAGCGAAGACACATGGTTTTCACCATTTCGCCCACCGCACTCCTTGACGAGGTAAGAGGCTAGAAGACGTGACCAGATAAGCCATTATTCTATTACCTATGAGACCACCCATGTTCTGTTATATTATTATATCGTCAAAATAATAATTTAAATTAACACACTTAAATTAACATTTGAATTAGAAAGAAATATATGCATGCTTTATGACAGAAATGGTCTCACACTTTCAACCACCCATTTGTTCCACACTTTTAATTATTATTATTATTATTATTATTATTATTATAATATTATTTTGTGGGCAAGAGACCATGGAGACCTAAGTCCTCGCACGATGTATTTCCTACTACATCCCGCGTTTCTTGACGTGTTTTTTACGCAGGGTGGGTTCGTCACTCCCACGCGTATTTTTTGAGAGTGCCACCCATGGCTTACGGGCCTCACAAATGCCCAGGAGAGGTTGTCAGTGAGTTTTGCATTATTTTGTGCTTGAAAAAAGCCCGGGTGGGACCAGGGATTCGATCTGACAACATATAGGTTGGTATACTGGCGTATTACTGCGCTGCAACTACTGCCCCCCACACACACTTTTAATACAATTTAAAAATACACTCGGGGTACTTGAAGTACGACACGAGCAGGTCCCGATGTAAACACTCTCATTAGGTTTTATTAATTTTTGGCGAATAGCAAATCATATAATAAAATCAATAATATTTATGTCTTATACTTCAGAATGAGCCAATCTGATTGCCATATAATAACCACGAAAAGAATGTTAGTTTTCGGGCTAGGCACCAAAAATACTTGAATCGGAACTGCCTTATAACCTTCCCGACAAAATGCTGAAGATTTAGCAAAAAGCCCCAGGACAATCGGATGAACATATATCGTGCATAAAGTACCAACAAACGTATATTGAGTTTTATATATTAGATTTATATATTTTTACATTAAATAGCAATATTGTTTTTTAATTAATGGTGCCGAAATTGGAGGATAAAAATAAATTCCAACAAATCCCATTAAATCACCTTCATTCTTTGTCGTAAACCTGCCGACTGCCCTACAGTATACTTTGGAATCCTCGAACAAGACTGAAAAAACAGGACAGAAAGACTGATCTACATGACAATAATAAGGCCCATCTGGACATACGGAGTTGAGCTTTGGGGCTCCGCTAAACCTTCGAATTCCTCTCGTATCAAATCTTTACAATCCAAAATCCTTCGTAAAATCCTCAATGCTCCTTATTTTGTTACTAATAAAACCATCCATAAAGACCTAAATGTTCCTTATGTAACCGATCTAGCCCGAACCCGATATCATTCCTTCCATTATAAACTCCCTAACCACCCACACCCCCCCCCCCACTTCTGAAAAGAAGATGGCCTCGTGACCTTATATTGTAAAATGTTTTTAGAGTTCTACTACTGGGTAGTTTCACTAAATGATGTACCTACCATTATGATCTTCATTTAAATTTCCTTGTATTTTTTGTACAGTTGTAAATGTCATTAAATAAATAAAAGTTTTTTAATCTATTAACTCATTTTGATTACATTTAAACCTTTGTCATGACTTCTTCAAAGGTTAGATATTTATATGGAGTAAAAAAAAGATATTACTCTAGTCGAGTAAACATAAAGAACTTGTTATCGCTCGTGATAAGTCCAGTACTGGTTGGCCTACTTAGCGATTCCTGCTTCAAAGCTTTCAACTTGCTAAACCTCTACGTTATTATAGGCTATAATAAAAATAATATAGTTAATATTATATATTTTTACTTTCTAACTACTACAACCTGAGTTATGTGTTGTAATAGGTTAAAATTTCGATGCTGTGTTTTCAACAGATCTATTCATTTCCTTGCCCCCAAGTCAAACAAAGAAATGTTTCCTTTTTATCATTTTGACAATGTTTCGGACTCATCGTTCATTTTCAAATGTATATATAAATTTTTTTTTATCTTTAATTTTTATTATTAGCACTTGTAAATGTACTTAACATCCAGCAAATAAAATGTTCTTGGCATAGCATGAACGAGATAGCACCCAGTAGTGCATCCTCCTGACGTTAAGTAAATTATATTATTATACTAGGAGGTCCCGCATCCAACTCCTCTTCAGCCTACTCCGAGTTACGTCAGGAATGTTATGTGTTGCCATCTGTCGTATAAATGTATTGTAATGCCCATGTAGCGTGTTGTGAAACCGTTTGTAAGACCATATAGTGCAAGAGCCGGGAAGAAAAAAAGGCAGTTATCTCACCCCAATTTTTGATTACTTTAATGAAAACTATGTATAATTACTAGTCAAAACTGATGAGTCTGCCAAGTATAGGTAGAGGGAATAAAAAATGGCGACTATTTCAAAACCTTAAAAAACATTAATTTTTCACTCGCAGCTCTATATCTTAAAAACTACCAACAACAATAGAAAATCTAAGAGAACATTATTTAAAGGAGAGTAAATTTTCTGAATTATAAACCATAATAGAGCTATTTACGTCCAATAGTTCTCGAGGAATAGCTTTTTAAAAACCAAAATTTCTTAAACATCTACTGAAAGATTAGTAGTTAGTTAATTTATTTTGGGAAATCTATATCTTTGGAACTATGTGACGTACAGATATCTATTAGTACTCAAATTAAAGCTAGTTTAATGGAATATAAAAAAGTTTATAAACTTTACCTTTGTAGGAATAGTAGTTTTCATGATATTTATTATAATAAATTGATTTATAGTTGTTCGGACAATAAGTTTGATTTATGAAAAACTTCATTTCAGAAACTACTGGACACTACTGGTCTGCCAGCACTCAAATTAATGCTAGTCAAATTTACTGCAAAATAGTTATGTTTATTATGTTATGTTTATCATTGTGGGAGTAGAACTTTTTATGATATTTGACAAAATAAACTCATAAAATGTTAATTTATAGTTGTTCGAATAAAATGTTGGATTTTTGAAAAAATATATCTGTAGATCCATAAGACGCTCATATGTCTGCCAACACCCAAAATAAAGAAAATTTAACTTACTATAAAGTAGTTAATGACACTTATCTTCGTAGTAGTAGTTTTTATGATATCCACATATGAATAAAAATTTGGTAAATGAAAATATGTCCGAACAACTATAAATCAATTTATTTTAGCAAATTTCTTGTAAACTATTATTGCTACGAAGATAAACATCATAAGCTACTTTATAGCTCATTAAACTAACTTTAATTTGAGTGCTAATAGACATCTGTACATTAAATGGTTTTTGAGATATAGATTTTTCAAAATAAATTCACTTACTACTGATCAGTAAGTCCCACACAACATTTTTATGAAATGTTGCTTTTTAAAAAGCTATATCTCGAAAACTATTTAATGTGAATGACTCTATCAGGGCTCATATTTTAACAAATTTACTCTTCTTTAAATGACGTTCTCTTAGGTTTTCTTGTGTTGTTCCTACTTTTTAATCTCTTAAGCTCCGAATGAAAAATTAGTTTTTTTTTTATCGCTTTGAAACAGCTGCCATTTTTTATTCCCCCTACCTATACTTGGCAGACTTATCAATTTTGACTAGTAATTAAACATAGTTTTCATTAAAGTAATAAAAAATTGAGATAACTGCCTTTATTCTCCTCTTGGGCTCTTGTACTAATACGAAACTAGTCGGTTACAGTCGGAATGCGTAGGTTGGTGTGAATGGTCTCTTTTGAAACGTAGTTTGTATTGAAAAGTTTGTATTTTCTGAATCTGTATTTGTTTAGCGGGTCCATAAATTTGGCAGGCTTAAGTTCATATGGGTTTTAATATAGAATTTTATACTTTAATTTTCTGTCTGAGCAATAATTTAGAACGACTATGTAGTATAGAGTATAATGTTCTCAATCTATATTATCTAAAGTTAACATGTTATCAGCTATTTCAACATTATATTATTTTTATTAATATAACAGTATTTTGGTTAAAAATTAAAAATATTTTGCTATAATTGAAAAAAAACCATACATGGAGGGGGTATGGTCAATGTAGACTACAAATAAGTTTAAAACATTTATTTATTAGCGCTAACGTTTTGGCCAGAATTTTATCCTTCATGAGGGCTAAGAACAAAAAACTATAATGAGTAAAAGGATACATAGAATGATAAAAGTAAATAATTGTACAGACTGAAAATAAATACAAATAATAATAATAAATACGTTTTATTTCCCACTTCTTTCATTACTTTATTTTCATTCTGTGCAATTGTTTACTTTTATCATTCTATATATCCTTATATTTATTGGTTGTTATCTTGTTCTTTGTTCTTAGCCCTGATGAAGGCTAGAAATGATGGCCGAAATGTTGGCACTAATTAATAAGTTTCTTAAACTTATTTGTGTTGTTCTCTGACCGCAGCCCCGACCATCTTATCTTTATATATATTATCTACAGTGAACTATGAATGTGAATATGAAAACACTATACATATTATATGTTACACCATCTATCTTAGATATTGTAATGTAGAAATATTAGAAGAAACATTGTCGGATATCGGTATGTGTGTCTGTTTCAAGATAAACTCGAGACTTAGTTGAGCCGATTATGTTGTATTTATTTATTTTTTATTTTTTGAGTTATAACAACCGATTTCTGTCAATTTAATTTGGCACCTCGAGTTATGATAATTTTTTTCCAAATCATCTTTTATATTAATAAGGAAAAATATGGTCATCCATTAACCATAAGATCTACAAGAAAATATTTCTGTATCACGTAAGTAAATATTAAAGAAATAATAAAGTAGATGCCATCGCTTCGAGTGGTCAATGGTATCTTAATTAGTGTATTCCTACATGAGTAAATATTGTTAACACGAAAGATAAAATTTAACTGAAAGGGAAAATACTCTATTCACTCAAAAGGTGGTTATCGAAATCTAATTTCAATACACGTGAATTTCTAAAAACCTCCATTAAAATTCTTTATTGGAATGCTTGGTCACTGGTACTCAATCAGTCACCCATCCGAGTAGTGACCAAGGGGTTCTGTATAGTCATTCTTTTTTTTAACCTTTAGTTTGTATTGCTATATGCTTCGCTATTGCTAGATTTTGAGAATTTATATTGATTAAACGGGCAAATTGGGTATTTAACGGTTTTATATTGCTTATCTGTTCTCAAAAAAACCAGCCGCCATTATTATTTTAGCGATACGTCATTTCGACATAATGAAGATGTATAATTTCAAATTATAAAGATGTTCAGAGGTGCAGTCAAAATAAAACAAAAAATAGTCTAAAACTATTTATTTTCCAACGTTTCGCCCCGCTTTGTAAAACTTCATCAGGGCTATTCCAGTCGAGAGATTTCGAAAAAGTTACCAACAGTTGAAATTACGGTCTACAAAGTCGGGCGAATAAATGGCTGTTACCTATATATATATTTTTACCACATCTCTAATCATCTTTTTCATAATTTAACAAACATAATGATTTTGTCTTTTAGTTAGACAACGATATGGAGAATTATCAATAATTATAAAAAAAAAAATAATTGAACCAGAGTGGAGACCATCTAGATTTCATTATTTAAGCCCCGCTTTCTTATTGTTTACCTAACAACCTTAAATAAGAACAGTAGTAGTAAATTGTTAGAAACAGAGCATCAGCAATAAATATAGCATTTTTAGTAAATAAAATTTATATAAATAATGAAAATTCCTATTACAGGAAAATATGTAATAATTTAAAAACAACTAAAAAGTGAATCGCTTAATCATTGCTGTTTGTTTATGTCTTCATAACGTCATATGTGAAACCGTCATGACTGCTAATATTTTCCTTATATTGGTACGCAGATCTTAGTTTTTAAAACTAAAAGTATCAGTCCGCTGGTGTTCCTCAAGGTAGTATCCACGGTCCCATCCTCTACACAGTCAATACAGCTGTTTTCCCAACCAATCCTAACGCTTTTATAGTTTATAATAACCCTTTCATTTCATCCCAAAATATCCAATCCCATATCACAACCCTCGAAGAATGGTGGAAAACTGATATTCATTATTCTTTAATAATGTTCCTCTTACCCCTGTCGAACAGATCCGCTACCTTGGACTACATCTAGACAAACGACTAACTTGGAATCCTCACACAAGACTGAAAAGACAGGAAACTGCACGTCGATTCCGACTATTATAGCACTTACTAGACAAACGGTCTAAACTTCTAATTCATTACAAAAGACTGATCTACATGACTGTAATAAGGCCTATCTGGAGTAGAGCTTTGGGGCTCCATGAAACCTTCGAATTCCTCTCGTATCCAATCCTTACAGTCCAAAATCCTGAATGCTCCTTACTTTGCCACAAATAAAATCATACATAAGAACCTTAATGTTTTATATGTAACTGATCTAGCCCGAACCAGATATCAATCCTTCCATTATAAACTCCTTAACCACCCAAACCAATTAGTTTCCAAACTTGCTTCCTTTTCTATTCCTTACAATCCTCCGAGGCGCCTGAAAAAAAGATGGCTTCGAGACCTTCTAATGTAGAAATATTATTAGAGTCCTACTAATGTGTAGTTTCTACATGCTTGTATCATGTACATCAAATTTAATAGATTTTTTTTCTGTAAATGCAGTTGTAAATATCGATAAAGCAATAAAAAATAATGTTAATTATAATATAATATATATTG
>NW_027115129.1:357213-358701 GCF_000696795.3 Halyomorpha halys
ATTCATCAGAGCTGTTCCAAAAGTTTCGAAATAGTACAAGAGCCCAAGAGGAATATTACTGAATGTATTAAATAAATAATTATTGAATTATTATAAAAAATTAATTTTCCTGTATTTTATACTATACTTAATACTTATAATATTTATATACAACAAAGCTGGACATTTGACATTGTCCTACACACAGAGGTGTCCTTTAAAGTGAGAAGTCCTCATCAATAACTAGTAACTAACAAAAACTCTCTCACTAGCAAATTAACAAAAAGAAAATTTTAATAAAAAAATGTTTGTTGTAATATTAATAATATTGGTCCTGTAAATTTTACGACTGTATTACTTTTTCATGGATAACTTTTATAATATTGTTGTATTGTATCAAGTACCGAAAATATCATCATAAATTATAAAACCTTTTTTTAAACTCCATTGTTCACAAATTATAAGTAAAAAAATATATAATTATATCATGAAATTTCATAATCTAAATGAATTATTAATATCAAAATGAAAATAAATTACCTAACTAAAAAAATAAGTAATATTAAAACATTGAAATATAACATGCAAATGCCATCCCAATGTTTTTATATTATGTAATATGTAGTAAACAATTCATTATATATATTTTGAAATATTACATCATATGTCTGTGATTTGAATCGACAACAGATCATATCCAAATTCCAACTTAAAATAAAATTGAATTTGAAACTTAAAGTTTTCAGAGGCATAATAAGGTAGGTTCTATGAGAAATTTGTTTATTTTTTATTATAACCTGAAGGTTATATATTCCTAACCATTTTAGAGGCTCATTTGAGAGAGCGTGTATTGCCTTCTTAGATCTTTATTGGACCTATATTATCAGCCATTATGAATTCTTATGAGGCAACAAATTTTTTTTTTATTAAAATTTTTTTCGGAATCTGTAATGAAAATGAGTAGATAGGCAAGATTTTTTTTTTTTGTTTATAACTGGCGCAGTGAAACTTTTTGATGAGGACCAATCGCATTAACGGACACCTCTATTTGTAGGACAATTTTAAATCTACGGCACTATTGGAAATAAAAAAAATGTGTTTGAAAACTGTTTTCAAGAAACCCTCTAGATAGCGCATGTGGCAATGACAATTACCCGAAAATAGTTTTTAATATTTAATGCTTTTAGCAATATTTTCTTCTTATTCTACACTAAGAGTGTTATATTAAAAAAATTAATTAAATTAAATCTTTACCGCTACTTTGTAAGGAAGTACTATTACTAGATCAATGGTCGTGCAAGGAGGTGGTTTGGTCAGAATCACCCACAACCGCTAGATTTTTACCTCATTAAGGTTAGGCTGAGTAGACCCGGAAGGCTCCCGAACCCACAGAGCTGACTCAACGGTTACTGGTAACAGATAATAAGTATATACCCCAGCCGGATTCGAAGCTGGTTCCTTGGAGTTAGTAGTCCATTGTCTTTCCAATCAGCTACCCAACCCCACTAA
>NW_027115129.1:358786-363158 GCF_000696795.3 Halyomorpha halys
CAACCCCACTAATCTTGGAGTTAGTAGTTCATTGTCTTTCCAATCAGCTACCCAACCCCACTAACCTTGGAGTTAGTAGTCCATTGTCTTTCCAACCAGCTACCCAACCCTACTAACCTTGGAGTTAGTAGTCCATTGTCTTTCCAATCAGCTACCCAACCCCACTAACCTTGAAATAACATGAAAAATTGGAACGAACAAATCCAATTTTTTTCAGGAGTAGAATCGGCGACTCTTCACCATTTCATTGCCATGTAAGTAACACACACTGATAATATTTCTGTCATATATTTGGATTTGTTTGATATTTTAGAATTAGATGCACTTTGTGATCTTGCAAGTCTAACCATTTAAACGTCCAAAGAATGAAATTTTGAGCTGTTACCATTGTTTGTGTATATGGTAATTGGAATTATCAAAAACATTGTATATCCAAACGCAATTTATTTGAATTTGTTTTTCGGCCATGACTCCCATTAGAGTTCTATACTGCCTAACCATGGTTGGGGGTCAAGTTTTTCATTTTGTGGGACCGCCACTCTATGAAAAAAGTCAACGCCCCAGCCAATAGATCTCAGAATGGTAAGACTGTATCTAATCACTGAGCTATGGACTACCCAACGCAATTTATGTTATCAAATCCTAATTATAATGAACATGTAAATGTTTAATTTTAAGTGAATATAACAATTTATATCAAACTTTCAATTGTGTTCGATTAGTATATGTATATATCCACAAATAGGGAAGTATTGGCGGATTTTCTAGTAAATTATAGAGACATCGGTTAAGAACAAATACTTTACATTATAACTGGCCTATTTTGTTTACACTGTGACTGTAATCTAATCGTAGTTTTAAAATCATCCACAATCCTCAAACAACTATTAACTAATAAATTTTCAATAAACACGAGTGTTTATTATGAAATTTATTTACAGCTATCCTCTTGATATTTTAATTGAGAATTATATATTTAATGAATTTAGATTTCAAAATAAATTGTAGCAATGTTATTTTTTAAGAATGGTACAAGGTCGAGAATTGTTTTCCCCCTACCCGTACCTGCCATCACGGCCTTCATAATTAGTGCTAATTAATTAGCTTCGTTAACTTATTCACAATATTTAAAATTAAAAATTGTAATGCTAACGATAACCATATCAGGAACAAGTATTACTGTGGTATTGGCCGTTGATGAGTTGCGGTATCTGGGCCGTTATCTATTGACAGTGCCCCCCCTTCGTGCTTCACTAACAGTACCAGATAAAGGCAATACACAACAGTAATCAAATTCTATTTTTGTTGTCTATGAAATATGTAAAAATTAAATAATTATATAAACATATAAATAAATAATTGACCGTATTATATCAAATTATGAAGATGGTCGGGGGGGGGGGGGCGGTCAAATGTAAACAAAAATAGTCGACAAGTAATTATTTGCCGACGTTAAGCCCCACTTTATACAGATTCATCAGAGCTGTTCCAAAAGTTTCGAAATAGTACAAGAGCCCAAGAGGAGAAAGAAGGCAGTTATCTCACCCCAATTTTCGATTACTTTAATGAAAACTATGTATAATTACTAGTCAAAATTGATGAGTCTGCCAAGTATAGGTAGGAGGAATAAAAAATAGCGGCTGTTTCAAAACCTTAAAGAAACACTAATTTTTCATTCAGAGCTCTGTAACTTAAAAACTGCCAACAACACAAGAAAACCTAAGAGAACGTCATTTAAAGAAGAGCAAATTTGCTAAAATATGAACCCTAATAGAGCCATTCACATTAAATATTTTTTGAGATATAGCTTTTAAAAAAGCATCGTTTCAGAAAAAAGTTGTAAGATCAGTACAATGTACGTACTGAAAGATCAGTAGTTAGTGAATTTATTTTGAAAAATTTATATCACAAAAACCATTTGTCGTACAGCACTCAAATTAAAGTTAGTTTAATGACCTATAAAGTAGTTTATAATGTTTATCTTGATAGTGTACATGAAATTTGCTAAAATAAATTGATTTATAGTTGTTTTCAAATTTTCATTTGCCTCATTTAAATTCATATGTGGATATCATAAAAACTACTACCTCTAAATAATTTGTGTTAATAAAAAATTTATATTATTTCAAATTATAAAGACAATGGCCAGGGGGCGGTTAAAAGTAAACAAAAATATATATATAGTTTTTAAAAAAGCAAAACTTATTTAAAATCTTTTGAAAGATTAGTAGTTAATTAATTTATTTTGAGAAATCTATATCTCAGGAACTATGTGACGTACAGATGTCTATTAGCACTCAAATTAAAGATAGTTTAATGGACTATACAGAAGTTTATGACCTTTACCTTCGTAGGAATAGTAGTTTTCATGAGATTTGCTAAAATAAATTGATTTATAGTTGTTCGGACAATAAGTTTGATTTATGAGAAACTTCATTTCAGAAACCATTGGATGGACGTACAGATGTCAGCTAGCGCTCAAATTAAAGCTAGTTAAATTTACTACAAAATAGTTAATTATGTTTATCTTTGTAGGAGTAGTCGTTTTTATGATATCTGACAAAATAAACTCACAAAATGTTTTTGATTTTTGAAAAAATATATCTCTAGATCCTTAAGACGCAAATATGTCTGCCAACACTCAAAATAAAGGAAATTTAACTTACTTTAAAGTAGTTTATGACATTTATCTTCGTAGGGGTAGTAGTTTTATGATATTCACATATGAATATAAATTTGGCGAATGAAAATTTGTCCGAACAACTATAAATAAATTTATTTTAGCAAATTTCCAAAAACCAATTTCTACTATCTGATGCAATTAAATAATTTTATACTTTAAATTATGCAGAAGAAGGTCGGGGAGATGGTCAAAAATAGACAAAAATAATTAACAATTATTTATTTGCTGAAGTTTCGCCCTTACTTCGTACAACTTCGTCAGGGCTGTTCAAGTTGAGAGATTTCGAACCTTTTTTTTTTTTTATAATGATTCGAAAGCTCTAAACTTGAACAGCCCTGATGGAGCTCTACAGAGTGGGGCGAAAAGTCAGGGAATAAATAGTTGTAAACTTTTGACCGCCCCCTGACCATTTTCTTTATAATTTGAAATAATAAGATCAATTTTTTATTAACACAAATAATTTAGAGGTAGTAGTTTTATGATATTCACATATGAATATAAATTTAGCAAATGAAAATTTGTCGAAACAACTATAAATCAATTTATTTTAGCAAATTTCATGTAAACTATTACTCCTACGAAGATAAACATCCTAAACTGCTTTATAACTTATTAAACTAGCTTTTATTTGAGTGCTAATAG
Source organism: Halyomorpha halys (assembly GCF_000696795.3). Lineage (NCBI taxonomy): Eukaryota > Metazoa > Arthropoda > Insecta > Hemiptera > Pentatomidae > Halyomorpha > Halyomorpha halys. The sequence goes on from NW_027115129.1 coordinate 362,112, forward strand.
ACATCTATACGTCAAATGATTTTTGTGATATAAATTTTTCAAAATCAATTCATTAACTACTGATCTTTCAGTACGTCCCTTACAACATTTATCTGAAACGTTGCTTTTTAGAAAGCTATATCTCGAAAAATGTCTAATGGAAATAACTCTATTAGGGCTCATATTTTAGCAAATTTACTCTTCTTTAAATGACGTGCTCTTAGATTTTCTAGTGTTGCTGTTAGGTTTTAAGATATAGAGCTCCGAATGAAAATTAATGTTTTCTTAAGGTTTTGAAACAGCCGCCATTTTTTATTCCCCCTACCTGTACTTGGCAGACTCGTCAGTTTTGATTAGTAATTATACACAGTTTTGATTTAAGTAATCAAAAATTGGGGTGAGATAACTGCCTTCTTTCTCCTCTTGGGCTCTTGTACTAAGATATGTTGCAATTAGGCCCAGTGCCAATTATCCTTCCTAGGGTTTAAGATTGTATTAAGACGGATAAAGTAGATTTAGGTTTGTGAGGCGTCACTGGACAGATGTACGTAGACAACGATTAGTTGTATCGGCATCGAACCTTCAGGTTCACTAAGCTTTTATTATTTTTTTAATTAAGTCATTTATTGAAATGAGTCCCTAAGGACTAAAGGAATCCCTTTAAAGCAAACACTCCTTACGCCACGTTATATAACATCTCTTATCAGTGTTTGCTCTTTACCTTTGAGAGCATATCACTATTTGTTCGCTTACCGAATCCTAATGATCTTAAAATAGGCCTGTAATTCTGTCTGTAATATATATCTTGAAAAAATTATTACACTTTTGTCCTGGGCTGTACAAATAATAGTATTATATAAACCTCTCAATAGAGGACGTTGCACATTTTTTTTAAGTGTTTACGATGAAGTTGGCGGAATTGGTTTGTATGTCACCCACAACTTTTTTTTCATCATCATATCTTTAGATTGGAAATGTAAAATTCTAAGTAGCTACATTCCATAACTCAGTGTAGGATTAAATTAGATTAGATTTTTATTCAGGGCGATCAACATCTAGGTTATTACA
>NW_027115129.1:364905-371485 GCF_000696795.3 Halyomorpha halys
CATGTTAAATGTTAAATTGTTTTAACTTGCTAAATGAAAGAAATATGTATCTATTTAACACAGCTTCTCCATTTAACATACTTTTTATTTTATTTTTTACTATATTTAGTTGTTTCCTATATTTATGTTCACAGATTATAATGAGGCGTTATTAATACTTTTTTTTAATAATAATTACTATCATTAGAATTAATGTCACATTATTCAGAAGGCCATTTAATATGAATATGAAAACTCGCGACTTGTGCGAGCTTTTTAAAAATACACCTAATATTTCGAGGCGTGAACACAACAAAAACATCCCGAAAAATTACGATGAGCCATATAAAATTTACAAATGCATTGATTTTAAATTATATTATTGTTCATTGTTGGATAGGATTCGTCCAAGTAATATGGTCATTTACTGAACAGTAGTTCTGAACACTTTTTGTATGCTATATCCTATACTAAAGGGAAATCCAAATTAAAACCAGAAACAACTATTCTTATTTTGAAAACAATTCACAGGCCGCTGCTTATGTGGAAAAATTACAATCTTTTCAAAATAAAGTCGTAAGATTTGCAGTGGATGCTCCTTGGTTTGTAAGAAACAGATAATCGTATCGGGAATTACAAATAGAGACAATAGAGGATTACATAAAAAAAAGGTTCATGAAGTTCCACTCCCAGTTGCCGATAGTTAATAGTGACCTACAACCTGGGAAACCCAACCTTAACCCGAAGACTGAAGCCCAGGTTGCTACAGGACATCCTGTCATAAGTTATATATTTATCAGTTATGGTATTGGCACCCTTCAATTTTATTTTATCTTATATATTTTGTTCCCATTATAAGTCAATTATTTATTTTTTTAAATCCATAAATGTCATTGTTTTTGTTATTAACTTTATTTTTATTAATAACTATTATATTAATCTATTTATTTTATTAATAACATTTTATATAGTTAGGGGTGTCTTTTGTATGAGACTGTACCCCCCATAATCAATTGTTTTTAAAAAAAAATTGTACCTCTTACACCACTACTCCATTTTAAAAAACGGAAATAATTTACTTCCATTAGAAGTCAATTAAATAAATAATTATCTTTTTTTTTTTTTTTTTTTTTTCGGCCAAGACTCCCCCCATTGGGGTCCTATACTGCCTAACCATGGGGTTGGGGGGTCAAATTCTTCATTTTGTGGGACCGCCACGCAATGAAAAAAGTCAACGTCCCAGGCCGGATTCGAACCGGCACCGCCAATAGACATCTAATTTGTTAGACTGTGTCTTAACCACTGAGCTATAGGCGGCCCTAGAAGTCAATTATTTATTTTGTTAAATCCATAAATGTCATTATTTTTATTAAGAGTTATTATTTTGATCTATTTATTTTATCTTAATTTTGTTTCATTTATAACATTGTATATAGTTAGGGATGTCTTCTGTATGAGACTGTATCCCTCCCCCCTTATAAACAATTGTTAAAAAAAAATGTATCCTCTTAAACCAGTTCGATATGGTGTTAAATAAATTTTTAAAAAATAATCTATTTTGGCCATTTTGTGCCAAAAAAAACTTCCCCATTCTTCATAAATATAACGTCATTCATAAAAATCATTCATACATCGACGGTCAGTCATTAAGATAATCAGTCATCGTATGATTTTTTTTTTTTTTTATGCTAGTCTGTTTACAAACAGACACGCATCTATTTTGTGAGTCTCGGTTATTTGGATTCCCAATACATTGTCCTACTATATATTCCAAGTATGGGTATGTGAAAGTAAAAATAATTGCAATAATATTCTAGAAAATAGTAAAATGTAAAACTTGAATGAAAAAATGTAACAGGGATTTGAAATATAGGCAGTAATTCGTCTGGCTTGAGAAATATACTGTAAATGACTGCTGCTAACTATGGAATTTACATTTCAATTGCTGTAATTATGTTAATCATAGTGGTAGCTCCTTTCATTATTATGCTATGTAACGAATCTATTTAGCAAAAAATATTTTACAATGAAGCAAATGATCGAGTGAGATGTTGTTAGATGTCACTGATATGTTAATGCCGATAGGGCAAATAGCTCTTGGTATAATTTACAAATTTTCCGATTCGGGATAATTTTTAAGTCTAATCTTTTTTATATTTTTGTTAACATATTTACATATTTACTTACGTATATGTGGAATATATATTAAAGGAATGTATTGCGATTGTGACAAAATTCGAATGCACGTTTGTGAATTATCCTGCTCAAAAACGAAATATCGTTCGAAACTTAAATTACATTATTTATAATCTTAAAGCTTTCTTGAGATTGATTAATTATGTTTAAATAAATAAAATTTTATCCATTTTAGTCTCAAACCATTTTAATTCTATTTACAAGTCTACTATAGGGGTATTCATGATGTTTAGTTTAACATGTTAAAGCGTGTTAAATGGAAAAACTCATGTTAAATGGAAAAAAATTGCCTTCTTTTGCCGTGGTAAAACGAAATAACATTTAACATGGCTGAGAGTCTGTTACTAGGTCTGTTATATGGAGAATGACGTCACACAATAGACCAATTGAGCTCGCCACCATTTTTGTTTGTTGTGTCAGGTTAGTTCTTTCGTGTTTGTGCTAGTTATTATTTCATACCCCTGTTATTAAATCACAATGGATAACTTTAATAATACAACGGAGAAAAAAATCAGAAGAGGTATTAGCAGACCGCCTTGTGTTGGAGCGATTTGAATTTGAAAAGGAAAGGATTACGGAGGGGCTGAAGCTTCGTAAAATCAAAATACAAAAACAAAATTGAATTAAAAAAAATTAAAACTAGAGCTTTTAAAGAAGTCCGATTGACAAAATAATTGAACTTATTGATTTCATGTCAAATCAACACATTTCAAATACTTTTTTACCTCATTATCTCATAATATAATAAAATTTGACTCACAAAAATTGACTCACGCATGTTGTAATAAATTGCTTAAATCAAAACTGAAACTTAAATCAAATTCGAAGTAAACAATAACATGAGGCTCTGGAAGGAAAGGTTATAAACATAAAGGCTTATACAACAAGTTGCTGAGAAAATCCGCCAGGGGCTCTTATGCATTTAACGTATCATGACTTCAAATAGGGCTGCTCACAATCCTATAGTTATAACATTTAACATGGTAAAACATTTTTCATTTAACACATCATGAATACCCCTTATAAAGATCGTATAGAGGAGAGGATTTCGAAGGTTTACTCAACTCCGTATGTCCAGATAGCCATTATCATTTGTCTAGTAAGTGTTGTAATATGTAATGTGACGAGCAGTTTCCTGTCATTTCGGTCTTAGGTGAGGATTAGAGGTTAGTCGTTTGTCCATTTATGTTCTACAGGGGTAAGAGCAACATTATTAAAGTATACTCTAGGGTAGGTTTAAGACAAAGGGTAAAAGAGATTTCATTGAACTTATTTTTATCCTCTAATTTCGACACCATTCCTCGAGGGTTGTGATTGCAGAGTTTGGGGTGCATTTAAGGGTTATTATTAATTATTATTAGTGTTATTCACTGCGAGAACGCATGTATCGTGTCTCTTCTTTTTAAACTTGTTACTTGTTGTCTCTGAAGTTGATTTTATTTCTTTTATATCATATTATTCCTGAGTTATTTAGAAATTAAGTGATAAATAAAACATTGAAATTATTCTATTTACAAGTCCGACGTTTCGGCCATCCTCAGTGACAATCTTATTAAATTTTAGAACTAAATCATTTTAAAAACAACTTAATGTAGACTATTCTGCCCAGGTCAATCTAACAAATTACCCTAATTAGTCAATTCTCACATTAAAATTAAAATTATTTATCACAGTCATTTTAAGTGCCACTTCATAGAATCGATTCCCTCCAAAACGGCTTTAACGATTTCAATTAAACTTGATGAATCGATTAATAATTAAATATTTTTCTATATCAAATAGGAGTTATATTCATTGAAATAGTTTGGCTGGCAATCATTTTTAAATTCCAAATTTTCAAAAATCTTCCTCTAAGGTATCTTTAATTTTTTATTTATTAAAAAAAAAATCGGTTTATCTTTTGTTAGCAATGATAAAGAATGTATAAATATGAAATATTACAGAATTCTATGCATAACTTTTTTTTTTTTATTGATAGATTTATTTATTGATTATATTACAATCTGCCACACAGTTGTGTGCAATAGGTAATAGTGATGAATGATCTCATACATACTAAAATAAAATTTAAAAAAATAAAAATAAATAAAAAAAAACAACTTTGAAAACATATACAAACAAAAGAATAAACAAGATGAACATAATCAAACTATCTGTGTGAAAAATAAATAAATAAAATAACAATGATAAAATAATATATACAATATTTACAGAATCGACCTGAGGATCCCTGAGCCCACTCTATCCCCCACGTGTGAGGGGTAGAGCAGAGCTCAAGAGATCCCAGCGCATCCTTCTCGCCGCATCACTGGTAGTGAGCCAGTGGAGGCTGAGCAAGTGCGCTAAAGCCGCCAATACTCAACTTGAGTGGAGAATCTGACCATTGCCAGAACTCCAATTGTCCATTTTTATTTTAATAAGTCTCTTGGCCACTGCCGTTTCAACCTTCTAGGTGGGCTGTAGGGATGGGTGGAACTAGATAAGGTTAATCTGCATAACTGAAGAAGAAAAAAAAAACAATCTAGACATCTTCGAATCGAAAATAACCCGAAACTTAAAATACTAAAGTTCATTTTATTTCTTTTGTATCATATTACTCCTGAGTTATTTAGAAATTAAATGATAAATAAAACATTGTAATTGTCTTATAAAGTGCTCCCATTTGTAAATTTAGACCCGATATTTAATGCTAGGACCCTAAAGTAAAATAGAAAGAATATATTTTTTTATAATAATTACTATCATTATAAATAATTTCACATTGTTCAGAAGGCCATCTGATATGAATATGAAAACACGAGACTTGTGCGAGATTTTTAAAAATACTCTCAATATTTCGAGCCGTGGTTAAAACATCTCGACAAATTACGACTAGTGATATAAAATTCATAATGACATTGATGTTAAATTACACTATTGGTCATTATAGCATAGAACACAACCAAACAAATGAACATAAGTTCTGAGCACTTCAACTGTTTAATACATACTATTTTGGCCATTTTACGACTGACACAACTTCCCCATAGGTATAACGTTATTCAGAAAGATCATCATCGTTCAATCATTGATGCTCTTTTATTTTTATTTTTTTTTTATTATTAAATGCTGAGGTGAAGAAAACTTCCTATTACAATATATTATTGTTCTATATTTGTACAACGTTTATTTACCCCACATTCATGTACTATTGCTATCCTATTACTAATAATCATATTGCTGACAGTTACTGAAGTCATCATTATATGATGTAATGTGGCGTATGAAGTAATAGCTAATTCTTCCCTATATGATAATGATTTTCCTCAAATGAAATAGGAAAATTTTAAAAGAGTACAGTAAAGTTGTTTTCTAATCGCACAGGAAAAAAACCCAATGAAATAAAAAATTGTTTATTATTCTGGAACTAGGTCCCTTAGGAAACAATTGTCAAACCTATACAAGGTTAGCTATGTCCTATCCTAAATAGAAATTCCAAACTAAAACCAGAAACAAGTGTTCTTATATCTAAAACAATTCTCAGGCCACTGCTGATGTACGGCTGTGAAGTCTGGGGAGCGGCATCCTTCACGAAAAGGAAAAACTACAATCTTTTCAAAATAAAGTCCTAAGAATGACAGTTAATGCTCCTTGGTTCATAAGAAATAGCCAATTTCATCACGAGTTACAGATGGAGTCAATAGAGGATTATATCAAAAAACGGTTCATGAAGTTCAACTCCCAGTTGCCGATAGTTAAAGGAGCAGTGACCTACAACCTGGGAAACCCAACCTCAACCCCAAGACTGAAGCCCAGACTGCTGCAGGACATTCTGTTATTAATTTTAATAAATATATAATTAATTTATAACCACACTACCTCTATTTTACTTATTATTATTACTCATTTTATTTATTCATTATTTTTTTTCTCTTTTCTTTTCTCGTCCTTTTTTCAAATTAACTTCTTTTTGTTTCTTTTCACTATTAGAGGACAATTGTTTTTTTTATTTAAGTGTACCAATATCATTATTTTTGTTATTAATTTTACTTTCCTCTTTTATTAAGAAGCATTATTCTTATCTATTTATTTTATTATTTTTTTTCTCTTTTAATAATAACATTGTATATAGTTAGGGGTGTCTTTGTACGAGACTATACCCCTCCTCCCCTCATAATCAACTGTTAAAAAAATATATATAATATAAGCGTTATATCAACCCTGTAAGGCCCATACCAGGCCGATCTGGTATAAAATAAATAAAAATTAAAACAAAGGAACAATTGTATGATAATTTTGATTATAGAAAATATATAGGCCAAAAACAGTGTGGCCACAATTATAACTTATATACAGAGAAGAAGAAAAAATAAATTAAAAAACTAACTGACTAAATACATAAAAAACCAATATCATTATTTTGATT
>NW_027115129.1:371842-374201 GCF_000696795.3 Halyomorpha halys
TTTTTTACTTTTATCATGCCATAGGCGTTGATGACCAGAGGGTTTTACGCCTTTAAGCAACAATCAACAACAACAACATAAAAAAACAAACCAAAAAAATAGTTACAAAATATCTGCACTATGTTTGATATAATATCCGAATAGATTGGTAAAAGATAGTTAAATAGTTTTTTAACGAAGAAAGAGTTCCAGCGATCACAAAATGATTTATCAAACGCAGCAATTCAGTGAGGTGGAGGGTATATGTATATGTATGTATAGGAATAGTATGTATATGTATAGGAATAGTATGTATATGTATAGGCATAGGTATATGTCAGATGAACGGACACTGGACTGAGAATTTGAATTGCAGGTTTCCTAGAATATAGGAGGGGCGTTGAGTACTAATCACTTGGAATAGAAAGGAAGCTAGGAAATACAGGAAGGATGGGTTGCTGATCCCGAAAATAAATCGTTACTACGTTAGTACTAGATTGTTCTAATATTCATTCTACTCAAAATAAAATTTTAAAAACTAATTAATGTTAGCAATAAACTTTTTTATGTATTTTATTTAATAAATTCACAACTGATATTGTACGAATGCAATTATCCTTATTACCTCGTGCCTCATATGTTGCAACATTTTAAAAAAATTACAGTTGTGTTATTTGAAGCAATTGTGGCAGTAAACATAATTTTACAACCGAGGAATGCGACGTAAGAACACATGAAATGTCGTAAAGGTTTTGATGATGAAGGAAATTATAGGACAATTAAAATTCACTTTAGTTACGAAACTAAAATGATAATTATAATCAATAAGAAAAGAGAAATATTCTATCAAAACCAATATATACACTTTTGACTATTATTATTGGAAGATCTTTGATTGACTGTGTATAGTAAAAATATAGGAAGGTGGCAGTCCGGGTCCGGTGAAAAGATCTCAAATAGTAAATAAAGTTTTTATTGTGAGCCAACGTTTCGCCCTACGTTTCAGGGCTTCATCAAGACTAAAACAAAAAATTCAAACAACTAAAATTAAGTTACAGAGTTATAGGATAATATAACACGAAATAAAAATAAACTATGATGTGGCTAAAAATATGTAAAAATTTATATAAAAATAAACAAAGAAAATTAAATGTACAGTGAAAAGTATATATAAAGAAGAAATATAAATTTGAATTAGATGTCATTTGTCAACTGTGAAATTCCCCAACACCCCTGCCCTGTTAATACCTTTCAACTGCCTCACACTATTTTTTGGCTTTCTTTCATTTTGTGAGGTTGATGTCCTTTTTTTTTTCTTTATTATCATTTTTTCCTTTATGTGTACTATATATCTCTTTTATCTACTTTTTATTTGTTATTTATTTCTCTTAACATTATAAGTCTAATACTTCTTTTTTTTTTTTTGTTTATTTATACTTTTCATTGTACATCTTATTTTGTTTTGTTTATACTCGTGAGGGATAGTTGACCGTGAATGACATACGAAGAGAAGATGGTTGGGGGTGCGGTCAAAATATAACACAAAGAAGTTGAAATAACTTATTTAATCGTGTCAACGTTTCGGAATTTCTAGCCTTCATCAGGGCTAAGAACAGAACAAGATAACAACCAATGAAAACAGAATAAGATAGAGTAAATAATTGTACAGAATAGAATCAATAAAATTAAAGTGGTGAAAGTAAAAATAACACAATTAAGGAAATAAAATAAAAATTTGAAATTATACAATGCAAAGAAATATGAATATTTTGGTTTATTAATAATTTAAAAATTAAAATTATGGAAAGAAAAAATTGAGAATTATTATTGAAAAATAAAATTGAGAGAAAGGAAATATATGTAATAAATGAAATATGTAACCATAATATTGGATAAAGAAGCAAAATATGAAGTTAAGTTTAACAAAAGAAATGAATAGCAAAAAAAATATTATTTTTTTTTTATTATTTATTTTTTTGAATTTACTTTGTAAACATATTTCCACATATTTTATATTATTTTTAACCACTCCATGATTTTATTCTCTTATTCTGTTGCCTTCTAGAAGCCCTGCAACGTGGGGCGAAACGTTCGTTCATAATAAATAGTTTATTTTCTATTTGAATTATTTAGCACCCAGACCACCTTCATTTTAGTTATTATTGTTGTAACAAATTATTCTGATGGTATCTCGTAAATGATAAGTCAAATTTTATTGAAAATAATTATTTCTAATGACTATTTGACAAAAAAAAAAATTATATTTCTGATATTTATTGTCTGTGCTAGTAAGCTACCTTCATATTTCAAATCTTTTATTTTTTATTAATATCACATCGTTGTTTTGCTTGCTTGAAATTATTATTTATATTATATTTTT
>NW_027115129.1:374251-376186 GCF_000696795.3 Halyomorpha halys
ATATCGATATTTTTCTTTCGATATCCCATCCCTACTATCAATAGATATTTATTAGTACTTTTGAACTGTTTTTAGAGAAAATACCTGGAGATGGGCAAACGTTCTAATTGGTCGAAATGAAGATTAAATTATTAAAAAGTAATAATAAAAACATCATAAATTGATTTCTTCGTAAAAAAAAAAAAATTACTTAATAACTAATTTTTGTTTGTTAAATTTATATTTGTCAATAAAGGCTTATGTTGTATGTATATTAATATTGATATTTAAATTTTGATAGATAAATCAAATATTAACTTATAATTAGGGTTTTAAGGTTACAAATGTAAATGAAAGAAAGAAGAGAAGTGGATTGTAAAAGTTTTAAATTTAAGAAGGAATTATCTAGTTAAGTTATTTTGGACAAAGGCAACTAGCCTGCATTTTTAAGATTTAAAAAAAAAATGACATCAAAATGAAGGTATCCTTGAGAATGACCTGAGTGTCGAAACGTTGGAAGGTTTGTGAAGAATAAAGTTGAGAAAAAAAGGATCAAATTTGTTTTTAAATAAACTAAATCACTCTCAAACATGAATATATTAATACAAATTAATCTAAGTTTATAATAGTTTTTATAAGTAATTTTAATAAAAATTCTAATTGATTTAATTCAAATAAAAAATAAAATCTGCTCTTTAAAGTATGAAAATATTTTGCCGTTAAGTTTGTTTTTTTTTACATAAAAAAAATACATATACAATGTTCATTAATTTTTATTGAAATATTTGGTACTTTTAAAGTCTTTAAGTTTAAAGAAATAATTAAAATATACTTACAAAATTTACTCAAACACAAAAGTATAAAAAAAAAATATCAACAGTGAAAAAAATCATTTCAATATATTTTATTTTATTTAATTAAATATTTATTTCGCAATGATAAATGTTTAAAAAGTGATATTAAAAATATTGCAAATTTTATATTTACTTCTATCAAATCAGTTATTTCTTCACTCTTTAATCCAATTATGTATTTTTACAAATGTTTCATAATGTTAAGTGAATGATAAATATTTTTATTGCAAGGATTTTTTATTCAGTTTTTTCCTTAGACTTTTAATGAGATCGAAATTTAAGATGATAAAAAAAAAATTAAGATGATTTACATTTTAAAAAAAAACGAATAAAAGTTTTTACAAGTAATTATAATTAATAAATTCTAATAAAAAAAAATCTACACTTCAAAATCTATTACAATTTTTTTCCATTAGTTTTTTTTTAATATATATTTTTTTTGTATATAAAAAAAAATAATAGAAAAAAAGGATAATACTTTTTGAAGAGTAGATTTTGTTTTCATTAGAATTTATTAATTATAGTTACTAGTAAAAACTGTTATTCATTTATTTTTTAACTTCTTTTTAGAGCTCATTAGGTATTTAAGGATTTAAAATCTACATCTGGCTACTCAAGTTTGATTTCTATTTTGTGTTTGAGGTATTCGATAGATTGTACTATTGACTATAGTCAATTTGTAACAACTCTAATAGCTTTTGGAAAGTTAACAGGACGACTTCAGTAAAGAAAAAAACCGTAGTCTACTTTACTATATTTGGAAAACGTCCAATTGTAAATATAATCAAAACTTTCGTTTTCGTCAGTATTCAGTCAAAGCGGGGAAATATAGCCAAATTTCTTATTTGTTACACTTAATTTTTTTATGATTGATAATTTTGTATAATTTTATCATTGTAGTTATTATTTTTTTGTATGTAAAGAAAATGATTTCTAATAACCGTCTTATAAAATAAAATTATAAGTTTTTGATAAAAAAAAAATTATAACAATGAGTACTATCAATTAGGGATGGGATATCGATATCGATATTATCGAAATATCGATATTTTGTCTCCGATATCCGATATTTTGATATCGATATCCAGTAACCGATAATATC
>NW_027115129.1:376241-378233 GCF_000696795.3 Halyomorpha halys
AAAAAATTAATTAAATATTCTTTCGCATTAATTCGTTTTTAAAAAATTATATAAAGATATTGCAAATTTGTATTTAGTAATTTCAAATCAATTATTTTTCGTTCTTTAATTTGTGTATTTTATGAATGTATTTTTAACAAATGGTTCATACTCCTTAGTAGATGATAAATATTTTTATTAAATGATTTTTTTGTTTAGACGCTTTTATCAATTAAAAATAATTTTAAGTAGTCTATAAAACAAAAAAAAAAAAAATGCCTCAACACATTATTCTGGATTTATTTTGGCACTATTTATTTTTTAGGTTTCATTGTTTCAAAATATTAATTAAAAATTACACGTATATATACGGAAATATTTTCGAAAAACTTTATTTATTTATGGAAATAAAAATAATAGAATTATTATTTTTTTATCTTTCTAGGCTACATTATTATCATTTGATGTATAAAGAATTCAAATAATGTATAATAATCCATAAAACATCACTGATCACTAAACATTAAACTATTTTATTTTTAATACAGATATATGAATAGTTTTAAATAATGTATGCTGAAAAAATATATTTTTTTTTTTTTTTTTTTTAATATGTAACTTCAAGTTGGTTTATGTTTTTATATTGCAAGTCCATAAATATTTTTGGTCAATTTTTTTTTTAATTAGATCTTAAATAACAATCTAAAGTTGTTAATATTATATATGATAATAAACTTTAAAGACTTACCTTTTAAATACACTATTAGATAGAGTTAGGGCTGACTGAGTTGAAGCACTGTCCCGGAGTACTGTACACAGTGTGAGCCGGTCGAGGCAGCTAGTGGCCTCTGTCGGCGATACGGAGTACTTAGCTTATCCTTTCTTCATCAACATCATATACAAGACTCCAAGAGAGGAAAAGTCAGTTACTTTGATAATTTTAATGAAAACTATGTATAATTACCAGTATAAATTAATGAGTCTACCAAGTATAGGTAAGGGGGAATAAAAAATTACAACTGTTTCAAAACCTTAAAAAAATATTAATTTTTCATTCGGAGCTCTAAATCTTAAAAACACTAACAGCACTAGAAAATCTAAAAGAACATTATTTAAAGAAGAGTAAATTTACTGAAATATTAGCCCTAAAGAGCTATTTACGTCCAATAGTTCTCGAGATATAGCTTTTTAAAAAGCAATACTTCATAAGTTTTACTGAAATATCAGTACTTAGTTCATTTATTTTGAGAAATCTATATCTCAGGAACTATGTGACGTACAGATGTCTATTAGCACTCAAATTAAAGCTACTTTAATGGACTACAAAGAAGGTTATGACCTTTACCTTCGTATGAATAGTAGTTTTCTTGATATTTGCTCAAATAAATTGATTTATAGTTTTTCGGACAATAAGTTTGATTTATGAGAAACTTCATTTCAGAAACCATTGGACGTACAGATGTCTACCAGCGCTCAAATTAAAGCTAGTTAAATTTACTACAAAATAGTTAATTATGTTTATCTTTGTAGGAGTAGTAGGTTTATATTTGACAAAATAAACTGACTCAATGTAAATTTCTAGTTGTTCGTATAAAATGTTGGATTTTTTAAAAAACATATCTCTAGATCCATCAGACGCACATATGACTGCCAACACTCAAAATAAAGGAAATTTAACTTACTATAAAGTAGTTTGTGACACTTATCTTCGTAGGAGTAGTAGTTTTTATGATATTCACATATGAATATAAATTTGGCAAATGAAAATTTGTCCCAACAACTATAAATAAATTTATTTTAGCAAATTTCCAAAAACCAAGTTCTACTATCAGATGCAATTAAATTATTTTATACTTTATATTAAACTGGACTATAATGAAGTTTATGACCTGTACCTTTGTAGGAATAGTAGTTTTCATGATACTTCATTCATTTTCTAAAATATGAGCCCTAATATACACATTTACCTTTAATAGTTTCTGAGATAGTTTTTTTAAAAGCAGTATATATATA
>NW_027115129.1:378953-384001 GCF_000696795.3 Halyomorpha halys
ACTTTATTGTGTTCGTTACATCTGTTATATACCCTCGATCAGCTGATCCCCTCAGTCAGCTGATATCGAAATAACAGCTGACTCATACCGTAACTATATATATATATATATATCCGGAAAAATTATTAGTTGGTGAATTTACTGTATTTAATCGACATCACAGGAACCAAGAGACGCATAGATGTCTTTTAGCACTCAAATAAAATCTAGCTTAATGTAAAGTAGTACAGGACACTTATCTTCGTTGGTGTTGTAGTTTTCATGATATTCTCTAAGATAAATTGGTTTATTATTTTTCGGGAAAAAATTCATATGGAAATAACATAAAAACTACTACCCCTACGAAGATAACATTATAAATTACTTTCTAGAACATTAAACTTTATTTAAGCAGATTTCTATACGTCCAATGATTCCTGAAATATAGTTTTTAGTATGCTAAACGTTTTGTCCGAACAGCTAAAAACCAACTTGTTAATTTATTTCGGTGAATATCATGAAAACTATTATTCCTACGAAGATAAGGGTCATAAAGTACTTTATAGCACATTAAACTAGCTTTAAGTTAAGTGCTAATAGACATCTGTAAGTCGAATGATTCCTGATATATAGATTTCCCACAATAAATTCAATATCTAGTCTTTTTAAGTATATAATTCATAAAATATTGCCTTTTAAAAAACTGTATCTCTAGAACTATTGAACATAAATAGAGTTCTGTTAGAATTCATATTTTAGAAGATACTTCGCAGATTCATCAATTTTGATCAGTAATTACACTATTTTAAGATTTGGGTGAAATAACTAACATTTGTCTTCTCTTAGGCTCTTTTTTACGTACTATCAACTGAATAATATATATTACCGAGTATTTGATGTATATAGTATTTTTATATGTAATATTTTTAGTTTATATTTATTTGCAATAATTTATAATTTTTGATTTTTTTATGAAAATTGGTATTTAATAGTTTCATTAGACGCTAAAACCGAATCTAAATTGATTTCTCCTAAAAAAATATTTCTTTGTTAACATTACTAGAAGCTAATTTTCGTTTTTGTAATTTTTTACTCACTTAATACGATTAAAAATCTTCTTATTTTTTTCATATTTTACACAAAAAAAACTCGATTGATATATAATAATTAGGGATAGAATTTTTATGTTTTCACATATTTTTACCTGACCATGATATCTGCGATTCCTTACTAACTAAAGATGTTTCAAGAAATTTCTGGCCAAAATAGGCCATTTTTATTTTTAAATATTTGGTCTTTTTTACATATTTTGTTGTAAATCACATATTTTGTGAAATATTTGTTATTTTTAGGTATTCTGTCCTGAATCACATATTTCCTTAAATTATTTGTTCAATTTTAAATACATTTTTCGCAGAAACTACATAAAATTCAAAAGAACGCAAGATACTTAAAGGTGAAATTTATCATTTATCATAAATAGTGCGTAAAAATTCTAAAATGTGTGTAAATATCAGAATCAATTAAAAAGAGCAAGGGCCTTATTTCCTATGGCATTTTCCTAGAATTTGTTCCTTTACTTTCAATCCGTTTCTCTGTTTCTTTCTTTCCACCTCAGATTCCACAGGTACCACCAATAATATGTATTTAGATTTGTGCCAAGCATTTGTCAGGGCAGACATTCCTATCTACAAAATTAGCAATCCGGACTTAAAAACCTAAAAAGGATTATTCTTTATTTCCCTTTATAATTTGTTTATAATTCATTCTGAGTAATTATTAATCAATTATTTTAATTACAATTACTAGTTAATGTCTTGTTATTGAACAGCTATGTTTTTTCTAATTTCATTTTTTTGTACATATTTTACAAAATTTCTTTAAAATATTAATCATATAATATGTAATAAATTCATATTTATGTAACTTTTTTTAAGTTATAAAGTTACTAATTAATTAGTAATTTATATTGTTGAATAATTCAAAATTTATAAATACATATTTACATATTTTTTAAATATTTGACAATTATTAGCACATGTAATTAAAGATATTTCATGATATAATAATTGTCAAAATGTTCAAAATTAGTTAAACATTTTGACAATTATTAGCACATATTCATGTACATATTTCGGATTTTTTAGCACATAAAAATCCTCTTAATAATAATAAACATTAAATATAAGCAGAACAAACCCGTTATTCGTTAATATAAACAAATTATATATACACATAATTTTCCCTATAATTTCAAATATGAAGAATATGGTCTGGGTTGGGGTCAAAAAGAACAATAATAGTTAACACTATTTATTTGTTGACGTTTCGCCCCACTTTGTAGAGGTTCATCAGGGCTGTTCAAGTCGATAGCTTTACAAACTTTCAAGTCTTTTTGACCACAACATTGACCATCTTCATATTTCATAACATAAAAAATTTCTAAAAATGTTTAATATATTTTTTTTTTTCGGATCTCAGATAGCATTGGCAAATGTCTTCAGACTCATGTCAAATATTTTTCGACCAGTTGTATTGAAATCGGTGATCCCGCTTCTTGTGGGTTGTATGGAATTTTCCCGATATAATGCGTCTCCTTTCCCACAGGATAATTGTAGTCTCGCCATCGTAATCAATATTAACGAGATATCTTTCTTTTACGAAATTAGTTAAAATTAACTTTATAGGACTGTCTAGGCCATAAAGAGGGAACATTTAAACCATTAACATTAAAATTTCGTGCTTAAGCACTAATAATTTGTCAATATTGCGTATAATCTTTATCGTTTACAAATTCTAGTCTATATCGAATTCTTTGATAACATTTTTGATGAATGGAAGTTTAAAGTACGTACTAGAAAATAAATATATCGTAAAAAAAAAAAAAAAAAAATCATAAAATTTTTATATTAAAATATATTGACTGCCGTGGTCTAAAATGAATGGGTAAGTACATTTAACCCAGTTCCCGCCAGTTACATTGGCTATTGTCTCTAAGTCTCTCGGGCCGTGGAAATGTCTTCGAAATTCGACAATTATTGTCTAGTGTTGCGAAATTTTCAGCAGCGAAACTAGGTCAGCTTGAGACAAAAAGGAGAGAAGAGAAAATAAACTTGACAGTATACCCAATATTTACTAGTTTAGGGATATTAAACATTTTTATATTAGAATTTTTTTTTCTGGATATTCCTTTTATATAAACCCCTGTTGAACAGATCCCCTTTCATTGACTGCATCTGGACAAACGACTAACTTGGAATTCTCACACAAGAAAAGACAAGAAACTGCACAACATTTGCTAGACAAACCGTCCGAGTTTTTTTGTTTTTTTTTGCGAATTTCTGTGCCGTTTATACGCAAATTACAAAAATCGTAAATAATTGTTTTCAGTTTTGGGATGGCCAGAACCAGATACCGTTCCTTCCATAATAAACTTCTCAACCACCCAAATCCACTTGTGTTCTAACCTGGCTTCTACTTCATTACCTTATAGGCGTCTGAAAAGAAGATGGCCTGGAGATCTCCTCTAGAAATGATATTGGAGTTCTATCAGTGGGTAGATTCTCCACATGTTTGTATCATGTCACTATGTCACCTACAGCAAATTTACTTGTTGTATATGTGTGTATACAGTTGTAAATAACAGTAAATAAATTATTAAAAAAAAAAAAAGTTTTGGGCAATGAATTCCTTCAGGAAGCAACGGATCAAAAATTTGCCAAAAATGAATTCGTCATTAAATCAGATTTACTATCATAATTAAAAAAATAATAATTATTATTATCCCATTCCAATGGAAATTTATGTTTGCTAGAGATGAAATGGAGAATTTTGAAACAAATAACAATACCCTCTGAAGATAGAACCCATGCAAGTATTCAGGTCCCACCAAATCAACTTTATCCTTATGTCTTCCTGCTCTACAGTATCCTTTTATAATACTCCACTTATTCTAGTGAAACAGATTCGCTACCTTAGACTACATCTGGACAAACGACTAACTTAGAATTCTCATTACAGTCTGGAAAGGCAAAAAACTGCACATCGATTCCGACTATTACAGCACTTACTAGACAAACTGTCCAAACTTCCAATCCATTGCAAAAGACTGATCTACATGACTGTAATAAGATCTGTCTGAACTTACGGAGTTGAGCTTTGGGGCTCCACTGAAACCATCGAATTCCTCTCGTATCCAATCCTTACAATTCAAAGCTCTTTGTAAAATTCTCAAAGCTCTTTTCTTTTCACAAGTAAAACCATCCATATCGTATGTAGCCGATCAAACTATTTACCACTCAATTATAAATAAATAATATAAAATAAAAATTATTAGAATATCATTTTCATCGACTGAAGATTGTAGGTCCAAAGTTATCCATTTATTTATTTTTGGTTAAACTAAGATATGGAACAATAGTTCCAAAGAGGAAAACCATTATTCTGGAATATTGGGGTCAGTTGGTATATAAGAAACTAAAACCATTTCCGTATATTTAAACTCTTTAATAATTTCTAATTGAATGGAAAGTTTAATAAACTTTTTAAAAATTAGTTAATTAAAG
Organism: Halyomorpha halys; assembly: GCF_000696795.3. Lineage (NCBI taxonomy): Eukaryota > Metazoa > Arthropoda > Insecta > Hemiptera > Pentatomidae > Halyomorpha > Halyomorpha halys. The sequence goes on from NW_027115129.1 coordinate 383,498, forward strand.
TCCATCAATGTTAACACTGAAACCTTCCCCATTACCAATCTTACTTGGCTCATCTACACACTTTTTTGTGTAGTCTGTTTGTTATGTCTGTTTTCCATTAACTCCCTTAAGAAAAAAAAAAATATTTTTTTCATCAATATTTATTCTACACTGCCCAATATATCAATGTACATTTGCCAATATCAAATAAGATTTGTATAACTCAGTTTTTTCCAAGAGTTTAGTAAAACTCCGGTAACTTAGCGACCAATTTTTTAACTAGGATACCAAGCTTACTTGAAACTGAGATTACTGTCGTTAGATCGCCCTAGATTGCTAAAACCGTATACTCAACTCCATATACTTAATAAATAAATTTAGCCATTATACAAGCGACTTAATTGGAATCCACACACAAGACTGAAATGACAAGAAACTGCTCGTAGATTCCGATTGCTACAACACCTACTTGACAAGCTCTCTAAACTTCGATAATCAGACCAATTTGGACATATGGAATTGAGC
>NW_027115129.1:384231-388482 GCF_000696795.3 Halyomorpha halys
GTTGCAGATTTGACGCAAAACAGATATGCGTCTTTTCATTCCAAACTCCTTAACCATCCTAACCCATTAATTCTTAATCTTTCATCCTTAACAATCCCCGATAATCCTCCGAGGCGTCTGAAAAGAAGATGGGACCTTCTAGACCTTCTAATTTAAATTAATATTTGAAGTACCACCGATGGTTCCTTCCCAAGATTTTCAAGTGTTTATGAAACACACAACATATTTACTTATTGTATTATTTTGTACAGTTGTAAATTACATTAAATAAATAAAATTTTAAAAAAATCCCTTATATTGTATACGTATTAAAGTATTTTCTTGAGTCAAATTGGAAGCTCTGTGAGGTCCACCCAGCCTCATAAAGTGGATACCATTCATTGGATAAAAATGTGGCGGCGATAATTCGGATCAAATCACCTCCTTGCACGACCTTTAGTCTAGTGGCCCCCTGCCCCTTCATGGTTTATAGCGGTGCAAATTTATTTATTTATTAATAAATTTTATTATCTAAAAGAATTTTCACGACCTTCTATTACATTTCAAAATAAGTTGCTTATTATAATTCGAACAGACATTTAAAAAACCAAAACAATGGGGTCATGCATATGGATTATATAAACCTGCGTTTTGAATAAAACAATTTTTGCTTCTCTTTTAAAAAATGTATTTTAAATAATTCATGCTTGTTTCTAAATTTTTATTTTACATATTGTGCCTATATTGAATTTTAATTTCACCTAAGTTTTTTTTTTTAATGATCTTTATTCTTGGCCAATGTCCCTTAAGAAGAACAATTATCATAAATGATTGCTTATAGTCTAGCTATGAAGTTCAAAATATCAGATTATTCAGATAGATAAATTTTTAATTTGACCGGAATATTGGGATTTAACGAGATGAAGAAATAGTCGATAGAAAAATAGAGATATTCTGCAAGATGGAGGGACGGAAAAGCAAGGGTTTTCTAGTGATGTCACTAGACTAACGGTCGTGCAAGTGGGTGATTTTATCCGAATTATCGCCGCCACATTTTTATCCAATTAATAGTATCCACTTTATGAGGCTGGGTCGACCTCACAGAGCTTCCAATTTAACTCAAGAAAGTACTTTAATACGTATACAATATAAGGGATTTTTTTTAAAATTTATTTATTTAATGGAATTTACATCTGTACAAAATAATACAATAAGTTAATATGTTGTATGTTTCATATACACTTGAAAATCTTGGGAAGGAACCACCCATCGGTGGTACTTCAAATATTAATTTAAATTAGAAGGTCCCGTGGCCATCTTCTTTTCAGACGCCTCGGAGGATTATCAGGGATCGTTAAGGATGAATGATTAAGAATTAATGGGTTAGGATGGTTAAGGAGTTTGGAATGAAAAGACGCATATCTGTTTTGGGCCAATTCTGGATTAGAATAGAATAATGCAATAGAAGTAGCTTCTACTTATTAAGCAGTTACTTGAAAGTAAAACAAAATTAATCTGTATCACCAGAAGGATCTGGGGGTCAGTACTATATAAGGAAGTACTTTTACTAGACGAACGGTTGTGCAAGGTGGTAGTTTGTTCAGAATCACCCTCGACCGCCAGATTTTTTTCTCAATTAAGGATACCCACTTCCCGAATCCTACCATACCAAATTATTTCTCTTAAACATCACTAACAATCCACTATTATGTTTAAGGATATGCAATAACACATCGTCTCTTAGAAGAAATTAGGATATAAGTTAGGGCTCTTTTCTTAGTCAGTTATATTCAAATTAATTTATTTTGTATACAATTTCAAAATTGCTTATCAAGGCCCCGTTTGATAATAAAGTACAAACTAATACTATTAGCCTTGTCGATTTAACTTGATACAATTATACAGACTTGTACAATAGCAGCTTGTACTTTAGTATTTTTTAACTCCTGTAATATCACTAATAGTCGCACCAGTTTCTACACTTGTACTATCAACTAATACTATTAGCTTTCATTATGAAACAGGGCCCTGTGGTGTCTTCAGTTCAAAAACTTAAATTTTGAATTTACAAAACTGTTCTTCATCCTACCGTTATTTACGGATGTGAAACGGAGCACCCGTAAATACAAACTGAGAAAGGGGCATTTGAACAAATATTCTTTTCTAGAAAATAGATAAAACTTGCACAAAAATTAATTTTATAATTAATTTAGATTTTAGACTAATTTAGATAGGTAAATTATAATTTTTTTTTTTTTACCTCCATTGAAAATAAGGAATACTTAGGTACAATGATGTCAGTAGAAGTGTGCATCCTTCTTCTACGAATTATTATATTTTATATTTTATAATAGCCTTATATTTAGATAAGTTGTTTAAGCTATCTATTAGGTTCTACAATAACTAGAAAAATCCAAATTAATAAGGAAATAAAAGCGAGGTTAAATGAAGGGAATGCTCGTTATTTTTCAATTTCGAAATTGCTTATCTCGCACATTGGGTCCAAAAACTTAAAAAATAAAATTAAAAACTATTACGCTTCACAAGTTCATTACGGATGCGAAACGGCGCTCTATACACTAAGGAAGGTACAGCACCTTTAGGTTTTTGAAAATAATTAATAGCGGAAAATAAAAGGAAGATGGTAGAATAGTGATTAAACAGTTTATTATGAGCAAACGTTTCGTACCACTTTGCAGGGTTTCATCGGGGGGAAAAAAAAAAAGTAAAAACAACCAAAATTAAGTAACAGAGTAAAAGAATAAGATAACATGAAATCAAAATATACTAAGGAATGGCTAAAATTAATTTAAAATATTTGATAATTATTAAAAACAAGTAAATTAAAAAAATAAAAGATGTACAATGAAAATTATAAATAAACAATAAACTTAAAAAAGCATTACAGGATAGAAAAAATAATAAAAATTAGTTAAAAGCTCAATGATTTATTTTCCGCTTTTATTTTTATTTTATCTATTTTTTATTTTTTCATTTTCATTAATTTCTAATACTTTTTAGTAATTCTTTTTTATTTATACTTTTCACTGTACATCTTATTTTATTATTTTTACTTTACTTTCTATGCATTTAATTGTAAATTTTCACATATTTTACATCATTTTTATTTACACTATAGTTTATTTTTAATTCATGTTATCTTATTCTCTTATCCTGTTACTTAATTTTAGGTATTTGCATCTTTTTTTTATTCCTGATGAATCTCTGCAACGTTTCGCGTTAGCTCATAATGAATAGTTTTTTTTATATAACTCGGGCCATCTCTCTTTTATTTATTGAAAATTATTATTTCTAATTATTTGACAATTGAAAATATATTTAAAAATTAACAAAGTATATTCCTTAAATATATAAACGTAAAATATTCGGACCGAAAAAGATGAGTTAACTTGAGAATTGATACACAATTGAGGTAAATACACTCGGTAAATCTAATTTAGGTTAGACCATTGCGTCGGATAAGATGGGTGTGTAAGGTTCTGGGATTTAGTAACGAACGGATCCCTAAAATGTTAATAAACACTCAACCAACTGAGGAGTTGACCGAAACGTAGGTTGGAGAATAGCGTCAAAACATGGCTTGTTGATTTGGGTTTGGACAGCGTTAGGTATTTATTTATTTACGTCTACACGTTTGTGTTTGTGTATATGGAGAGAGATTGTCAACAATTTGTTCATTCGGTAGAATAAATCTTAGTTCACTTAACATTTTTCTAACTAGGCAATGGCCTTGGAAATTCCTGAGTGACAGATGAAAACAAATAGCTTAATAGGATTGAGCGTAAATAATTCGCAGCTTATCCGAGCATCGCAATTCTTTGTTCTTCTTCGTTTTTCTTTTTATATAATGAACAAATAACGTGAAGGAGGAACACAGATATTATGCGTTTGTCGCATGCCTCTTATAGTACAAGAGCCCGCTGTAAAAAAATCAATTATTACCCCCCAATTTTTGATTACTTTAATGAAAACTATGTATAGTCACAAGTCAAAACTGATAAATCTGCTAAGTTTAGTTTAGGGGAATCAAAATGGCGTCTGTTTCAAAAAATTAAAAAACAAAACGTTTTTAATTCTAAGTTTGACCACTATTTGCGCTGCCACCATTAGGCGCTCAACCTTCCAGCAAAAAGGTTCGTTTTCATTCTTCTTTTTTGTTTTCTTTCCCCTTTCTTTATTTTACTCTTTCCCCTTATTTTACTTTTATCTTATTTTACTCTTTCCCCTTATTTTCTCCACTTTTATCCATTT
>NW_027115129.1:388952-418153 GCF_000696795.3 Halyomorpha halys
TCCTCATTTATCATCCACGGTCAACTATCTCTCATAATTAAAAAACAAAACATTTTTCATACAAAGCTCCATATCTTTGAAATTACTAACAACACTAGAAAATCTAATAGGACATCATTTAAAGTAGAATAGATTTGCTAAAATATGAGCCCAATTAGAGCTGTTTACATTGAACATTCCCCGAGATACTGTTTCTTAAAAAGCAACATTTCATAATGAAAAATCTTTTTCTCAGGAACTATGAGAAGTACAGATGTCTATTAGCATTCAAACTGAAGCTAGTTTGATGTACTATAAAGTACTTTATAAGGTTTATCTTTGTAGGAGTAGTAGTTTTTAAGATATTTGCTAAAATATAAAGATTTATAGTTGTTCAGACAATAATTTTAATTTATGAAAAAATATATCTATAATTTAAATCTAAATATAATCAAATTAAAGCGAGTTAGATGTACTCAAAAGTAGTTTATGGCACTTATCTTGGAAGGTGAAGTAGTTTTATATGATATTCTCATATGAAAATACATTTTACACATGAAATATTGTCCCAACAACTAGAAATCAATTTATTTTGTCAAATATCATAAAAACTACTACTCCTACGAAGATAAACGTCATAAACTACTTTATAGCATATTAAACTAGCTTTAATTTGAGTGCTAATAGACATCTTTACGTCTCATGGTTCCTGAGATTTCTCACAATAAATTAACTATCTATTGATTTTTTATAACATTATTTATGAAATTGTAGGAAGATAGTCCGAGTGGCGGTGAATAAAGCTATCAAAATTGTAAAAGAAAACTTTATTGAAAACGAATGTTTCGGCCCACTTTGTAGGGCTTCGCCAGAGCTGTCTAATTTTAATACAAAGGGCAACTGACTTAGTTGTTCTTTGTACTACAATCAGTATATAGTATCTTTACAATCAGATAGCCCTGACAAAGCCCGGCGAAATGGGGCGAAACGTTGGTTTTCAATAAATAGTTTTCTTCTACTATTTTGATAGGTTTATTGACTGCCACCCGGACTATCTTCCTACAATCTACTTCATACGGTCAATTATCTTCTTCCATAATTATGAAATATTGCTTAAAAAAAACTATCATGGAACCACTGAACATTAACAGCTCTATTAGGGCTTACATTTTAGTGAATTTACGTCACTTTAAATGATTTTCTGTCAGGTTTTCTAGTGTTGTAGGTAGTTCCAAACATATGGAGCTCCGAATGAAAATATATATATATTTTTTTTTAAGTTTTTGAAGCAGCCGCCATTTTTTATTCCCCCTACCTATATTTGGCAGACACATCAATTTTTGGTTTCTGAGTTTTTCATAAATCAAACTTATTGTCGGAACAACTATAAATCAATTTATTTTAACAAATATCATGAAAACTACTATTCCTACGAAGGTAAACATCATAAGCTACTTTATAGTCCATTTAACTAGCTTTAATTTGAGTGCTAATAGACATCTGTACGTCAAATGGTTTTAGAAATATAAATTTTTCAAAATAAATTCACTAACTACTGATCTTTCATACAACATTTTTATGAAACGTTGCTTTTAAAAAGCTATATCTCGAAAACTATTTAACGTAAATAACTCTATTAGGGCTCATATTTTAGAAAATTTACTCGTCAACAAATAACGTTCTCTTAGGTTTTCTTGTGTTGTTCCTACTCTTTAAGATATAGGGCTCCGAATGAAAAATTAGTTTTTTTTAAAGGTTTTGAAGCAGCCGCCATTTTTTATTCCCCCTACTTATACTTGGCAGAACTATCAACTTTGAATAGTAATTATACATAGTTTTCATTAAAGTAATTAAAAATTGGGGTGAAATAATATTTATGTTTTTTCTCCTCTTGGACTTGTTTCACGCACAGTACACACGCAGCTTCAAGTAGATTTTTAAGAATTGTACACATCTTGTTTTAAATATGATACACGCATATATAGGATTACGACATCAAGTGCAATATTTTGATGGAAGAGTTGATTAAAAAGACGTTTTAAACATGAAAGGATTACGATTTCCTAGCAAATGGAAGATATCACTGAAAAAAAAACAACGCCATCTTGTAAGTTTTAAGTATTTGATTTATTGGATTCGTGTCAAGGAGCTCCTCTCAAATGTTTTCTTCCTTCTTTTTTTATAAATTTTTTTTTAGTTGTTTGGTCTGAAAATTTTAATAATAGAATATTGAATAATAGGCTGATGAAATTTCATTTAGAACGTGGGAAGAGCTTTTTGTGCTCTAAAAGCTTTATGTTCATTATGAATCGAAGAAAAGAGATCCTTACTGTTTAAATAAGATAATTTGTATCCAAGTTAAATCCGAAACAATCTTTATTATTTTATAAACAATCTTTATTTGATTTGTGTTTTTTTCTTTTTACATCTCTTTATTTGTATTTTCTTTAATATTTCTTCTCTTATCTATCTGTTACTATTAACCTTTTCATTTACTATTTACAACCTTTAATTTTTCTTATTATATCTTACTTTTTTGCATTTTATACCCCTGTTATTTTACACTTATGTTTTTTTTTCTCTTTTTTTTCTTTTGTAACTATGTATTTGTATCTTTTTTAGCCCTGACGAAGCCCTGCAACGTGGGGCGAAACGTTGGCTCAATAAAATAGTATAATTCTACTATTTGAGTTTTTATTTTGACCGCACCCGGACCATATTCCATTCATCTATTCACACGGTCAATCAACAATCTTCCAGAATCTTTATTATTTCTATAAATGTCCAACGTTTCGCCCAATTCGGCCATCCTCAAGGACAATCTATAACAGCTTTTATGATACATTCATTTTACACAATTTTAACGTACAATAAGATTACTAATAAAGAAGCGTAACTGAAATATAAATTTACACCTCACATCGATTAATTTAAAAACTTTTCGCAGGCTATTATGTTGTATTATCTTTAATTTCAGTCTAATTACACTAAGAAATAATAAAACAATTGGGGATCATCTTAATTTATTAATAATCTTGCCTTGGATTATGTTTAATTACCTATTTTTAAATTTAAAAACTTTTAATTACAGATTAACTTAAAAATATTATCAATTTCTTATCAAATAACCTTCCTTTCATTGAGTTCATGCATATAATCTATTTATTTCAAACAAAATTTTGCACTCAATTCTTATTTCTTTTATTATTAAAATTCATATCAAAGTTAATTGTTTGTTAAAATTGTTAAAAATCGATGTATAATAAAATCTGTTATTTAATAGATTGTCCGCGAGGATGGTGGAATAGGCCGAAACGTTGAACATTTAAAGAAATAATAAAGAGTGTTTTAAGAATTAAGTTAAATATAATTATTTTATTTAAATAATAAATACCAGTCTCAAAAGAGTAAAAAAAAAACTATAAGCAAAGAGTTCCCTATTGTTTGATATCCCACTCACATCTAAGCATCAGTCGGGCTGTTATTGTATGGTTCTTGGTAACTCATTTCGAGTCAGTCAAATTTTAGAAAAATGGCAGTATGGCGATATATTCCTCTCATATCCAATCCTTAAAATCCAAAATCCTTCGCTAAATCCTCAATGCTCCTTACTTTGTCACAAATAAAATCATCCATTAAGACCTTTATATATATACCATATATAACTAATCTAGCCTATACCAGATTTATTTTCATTATAAACTCCCTAACCACCCAAAACTACTAGTTTATAACCTTAATTCCTCTTAGTTTCCCGACAGTCCTACGAAATGCCTGAAAAGAAGATGGCCTCGAGTCAGTTTCTGCCACGCCCCTTATGTCAGAAATGGCTAGGCAGAGGATTAAAAATAAAGTTGAGTTACTCAAAGCATGCTCACATTTTTTTTTGCAATTAATCCTTAATCCTTTTTTTGTTGTAAACATTAAATATTCTAAAAAAAATTACATCCACTGTTTTTCCCTTTTTTTTTTTTTAATAAACAACTTTCTCCATTATATTAGAAACAATTATTTAATTGTTTCTGACATTATATTTTAATGTTTTCCTTGTTCTTCAGTATCCTTTTTTAAATACCCCACTAACGCTTGTTGAACAGATTCGCTACTTACGACTCCATCTTGACAAGAGACTTACTTATAATCCACATACTAGACTGAAACGACAAGAAACTGATCGTAGATTTCAATTGCTACAACACAAACTTGACAAACGCTCTAAACTTCCCATTCACTACAAAAACTTATTATACACCATGATAATCAGACCAATTCGGACATATGGAATTGAGCTCTGGGGCTCTACCAAACCATCAAATTCTTCCCGCATCCAATCCTTACAATCCAAAATTCTTGATGCTCCTTATTACGTCACAAATAAAGTCATCCATAAAGACCTTAACATCCCTTTCGCTACAGATTTGGCCCGAAATTGATATGCGTCGTTTCAATCTTAACTCCTTACCCACCCAAACCCCTTAGTTCTTAATCTCTCATTCTTAACAATCCCTGATGTTCCTCCGAAGCGTCTGAAAAGAAGATGGCCACGGGACCGTGTATTTTAAATTAATAATTGAAGTTCCATCCATGGTTCCTTCCCAAGATTTTGTGTTTGAAACATTACACATATTTACTTGTTGTATTTTTTGTGTAAAATAAATAAATAAAATAAAATGTTCACCCTTTTTTTTACAGTTCCTAGGTAACATAAGTGAAAAAATTGGCCAAGTTAATTCAATTTTATATTCACTCTTTACTTTTTAGGACATTAAATATATTTTGAGATCCTTAATATCGACATTGAAATGAGTCTGAACAGAACAGAAAAGGAAGCACGTATTTCTTGAGAACGGCTTAATGGATTTTCATTATAGATATACCAAATTATTGGAAATAACATTCACTACAACTTCTATTCTCTTCACATTGGCGATTAAAAGACCGGTTTTACTAATCAATATGCGAAATCCTTATTAACTTCGATGTAAAGTTGCCGTCAATGGGCGTGGCTAATCTCCACCACAAAGTAGAATAAGGTTATGCCCCCCCCCCACCTCCTCCTGTCAGTAATTGGATATAGAACCGTTAAGAAGGTTATAGTGCAGTGTTTTCCATAACCACCACTGCTAACGCTAGTGATTGACATTCTACTATAAGTGCTTCGGTTTTCAACAATTACTAAAAGAGAAGACAAATATGGAATTAATGATTTAAAATAAGGAAACTTAGAACTCACTATAGGAAGGCTGGGGACACGACGGGAGGTGTGTGCGTCTCGAAGTGTTCCATCACCGAGTCTCAATGCTACAGTGACAGCTAGCGGTGGAACCTAGAACCACATCGATTGCCTCGGTAAATAATACCTCAGAGGAAGAAGACAAATAAAGGTTGAGGAGAACTAAGCTACAAAGGGTTTTAAAATTTTAACGAAAAAAATAATATTTGCATTATATTTTAGAAGTAGGGCGAGTCCTTGGTGTTTATAAGACTCTTTAGACTACTGGAGGCAACTCATACCGACCGGGCGTATGAGTACCTTCTGTGTACGTTGATTGTGAATCACGTTGTAGTCGTTGTTGTTGTTGGTTGGGGCTTTTGGGCGTAAAACCCTGAGGTCATCAACGCCCACGTTTCTCACTTTATAATTCTATTTCAAGATTTGAAATTCTTTAATTGCTAAATAAGTTTGAATAATTACTTATTATAGATTTTTTTAATTAATAGGGTTTAGATCTTATTCAATTTTAAGAAAATTAAAACCATTTCTATGTTTTTTTGGTCATCATTCAGGGCATCCGAAACACTCGATCCCACTCCCAACCTATTTAAGTTCATGTAATAGAAATGACATTCTTCAAATATGTGACTGACCGTAAGTACACTGTTGCAGTATCGACATTTTGGCGGTGGTTGCTTACTGATCAGATATGCATGAGTTAAATTCGTATGACCTATTCTCAATCTGGCAATAGCTACCTCCTCCCTGCGATTGGAACGGTTTGATGTGGTCCATGGTTTAATTGTTTTTAATTTGCTTGGCGGGCTTTCATTCCACATGACTTGTCAACTAGCTGATATTTCATTTTCATCGGGGGACTTATATCTTGTGGTGTCAGAATGGCCGCGCCCCGACCCGGAAGGGCAAGTGCTTGTTTAGCTGCAACGTCCGCCAGTTTATTTCCAGCGATCCCCACGTGACCCGGCATAAGGGTGACCATATAAAGAAAACAGTTTTTCCCAAGTTTTCTAGCATGTTGGTGTAATAGTGTATTTTTATGATTGCCGAGTGTTTCGGGTAAATGGTCTTCATGGCTTTTAATGAACTTAAAGATTCGGTAATGTTACAATATCACGTTGTAGTGTCCCCAAGATACAATATACCCCTAAATAGAACATGAGCCGGGTTCCAAAATGATTGATTTTTCGTTTGATAATGTGTTTTTGAATTATATTCTTTGAATGGAACTCAAAGTAAAAAAATTGAGTTGATAAAACAAGAGTTGGTTATGAATCGGCGCGACAACCCATTACTGGGTCCTGTCCTCCTCAAGCAGCTTCTTCCAGATTCCAATTCCTCACTCCTAGCAGGGTCCTTGAATCTTCTTCAACACCATCCAACCATCGGAGCGTTGGGCGTCCCCTCGGCCGTGTTCCATGTAGGCGCTCATTGAGAAGTTTATTTGGGATATCATCAGTTCCCTTCCTTGCCACATAGCCTACCAATTCTCACAATCTTTCCAACATCAGGCTCACCAATTAACAAGTAGACTTCCCTATTCGTGCGTCTTCTCCAAGCTGAACCATCCTTTACTGGGCCGTAGTTGCATCTGAGTATCTTTCTCCCCAACGTTTGGAGATCCCTTTCATCTTCCTTCGAGTGTGGCCAAGTTTCCGAGGCGTACTGCAGCCCTGGCCGAATTAACGTTTTATAGAATCTAGTTTTCGTGGATCTTGATAGAGAGCTACTACCAAAGTGCCGACGCAGTCCTAACACCTAATGGCCTATGGTATTCGTCTCCTTATCTCGGCCGAAACGTGATTGGTGGCATTAACTTGTGATCCGAGGTTCACAAATTTCTAAACTTGTTCGAAAGAGTAATGCCCAATTTGGACCAAATCTTCATTAAAACCTCTTTCTTGACCAGCTATCATATATTTGGTTTTGTTGGTATTAACAAAAAGTCCCAGCTTCCTGGCAGCATCACCAAGGGCAAGAAAGGACTCTTCCACAACAGTTTTTGATCTTCCAATAATGTCGATATCATCTGCATATCCCAGGATTTGTACCATATGATTAAAAGTGGTTCCACTTGTCTGAACCTTTGATTCTCTAATCACTTTTTCCAGAGACATATTGAATAGCAGACAGGCTAAGGAATATCCTGTATAATGTCGAACACCATTTTGAGAGGTGAATCCCTCAGATAGATCTCCCTGAATCTGCACCATATATTCAAGATTATATAAGTTGATATACACATCAAATAAATTTGCTGTAAGTGATATTATGACATAATACAAACATGTGGAGAATCTACCCATTGATAGAACTCCAAAAACATTTCTAGAGAAGAAGTTCTCGAGGCCATCTTCTTGTCAGACGCCTAGGAGGATTATTAGGTAGTGAAGGAGAAGCCAGGCGAGAAACGAGTTGGTTTGGGTGGTTGGGAAGTTTAATATGGAAGGATTGGTGCCAAATCGGCAACATAGGGGACATTTAGGTCCTGATGTATGATTTGATTTGTGACAAAGTAAGGAGGATTAAGGATTATATGAAGGATTTTGGACTGTAAGGATAGGATTCGAGAGGAATTAGATGGTTTAGTGGAACCTCATAGCTCAATTCCGTATGTCCAGATAGGCCTTATAATAGTCTTGCAGATCAGTCTTTTGTAATGGATTGGAAGTTTGGACCGTTTGTCAAGTAGGCGTTGTAGCAATCGGAATCGATGAACAGTTTCCTGTCTTTTCAGTCTTGTATGAGAATTTTGTCGTTTGTCCAGATTTAGTCCTAAGTAACGGATCTGTTCAACAGGAATAAGTGGAGTATTATTAAAAGATACCGTGGGGCAAGACGAAGGGTAAATGTGATTTGGTGGGATTTATTGGAATTTATTTTAATCCTCCAGTTTTGGCACCATTCTTCGATGGTGGTGATGTGGGGTTGAAGGGATTAAATGAAAACTTGGAATAATTACTACTCAAAATTTATAAGTCTGCCAAGTTTAGTTAGGAAGAATAAAAAATGACGTCTGGTTCAAAACGTTAAAAAAAAATTAATTTTTCATTCATAAAGTAGTATATGACGTTTATCTTCTTAGCAGTAATGGTTTTCATGATAATCCACAAACTAAATTAACAAAATGTTGATTTCTAGTCGCTCGGACAAAAATTTCAATTTATAAAAAAATATATCTTAGGACCAAAAGACATAAGATATAGAGCTTTGAATGGAAAATTAATTTCAACTGGGCAACTAAATAATAACAACAGTTATTATTGGTTTCGAACAACAGTTTATTTGTTTTGAAAGAAGAACTGTTGTTATCAAACGGTTACCCTTCTTACTATTCGTAATTTTGTGTACGTCGATCGGGAATCCCGCTGAAATTTTCCTGAACGTACAATATCCACCTGAAGGTTTAACCCTTGGACGTTCTCCCCAAACAGTACCGTCGATCTAGAAGTAGTGTTCACTTAAACCCGAGCTAAGCTGCTGAAAATTGTACTGTCAAATTGACTCATAGGAACCATGGTTCGTAGAACGAGAGGTTGAAATATCTTCACCCCAGCCATATTACCTCACCTTCAGCATTTCTAAACTTGCTCACAAAATTATTTTATTATTTTTTCTAGCTTTTATTAGTCTTACTCAGAATGAACTTCGCCTTACTTTGTCACAAATAAACTCATACATAAAGACCTTAATGTTCTATATGTAACCGATGTAGCCCGAACCAGATATCAATCCTTCCATTATAAACTCCCTAACCACCCAAACCCACTTATTTCTACCCTTGTTCTCTCTTTCAAGCCTGACAATACTCCGAGGCGCCTGAAAAGAAGATGGCCTCGAGACCCGAAGACTGAAGCCCAGGCTGCTGCAGGACTTCCTGTTATAAGCTCTGTTTATCAATTATGTTATTGTCACTCTAAAATTTTATTTTATTTTAAATATCTTTTCTCTTAATGTTTTTCTTAAATTAACTTTCTTTTTTTTTCCATTGGAAGTCAATTATTTATTTGATAAATCCATAAATATCATTGTTTTTGTTATTAACTTTACTTTTATCTTTTATTGATAATTATTATTTTAATTTATTTATTTTATCTTAGTTTTTTTTTTCATTTATACATTGTATATAGTATTTTTTATGAGTCTAAACTTCGAACACATTACAAAAGACTGATCTACATGACTGTAATAAGGCCAATCTGGACATGGAGTTGAGCTTTGGGGCTCCACTAAACCTTCGAATCCCTCTCGTATCCAATCCTTACAATCCAAAATCCTTTGTAAAATCCTCAGTGCTCCTTACTTGTCACAAATAAAATCATACATAAAGACCTTAATGTTCCCTATGTAACCGATCTAGCCCGAACCAGATATCAACCCTTCCATTATAAACTCACCCACCCAAACCCACTTATTTCTATCCTTGTTCTCTCTTTCATGCCTGACAATACTCCGACGCGCCTGAAAAGAATAATCCCTCGAGACCTCTAATGTTGAAATGTTAATAGAGTGTTACCAATGAGTAGTTTCTATACATGCTTGGTATCAATTCATTATGATCTTAGATGTTTTTGTCTGCTTTAGTGCAAAAGAGTAGGAACATGCAGTTGAGAGAGGTTTTATTACTGAAGTCATCATTAGTGATACGATAATGTATTATTTGATAGCTAAATCTTCCCTTTGCCGTAATGATTTTCCTCATATGAGATAGGAAATTACAATGGAGCACCAAATTGTTCTCGAATCGTACAGGAAAAACCCCAACAAAATTGGAAGTATTACAAAAACAACACAAACACGAACTTGAGCAATTAACCTAGTTCGCTGGAGAAGAACTTCACAAATTGACTTCACTCACCATAAATAAACTTATCAAGTTTAATCTCTCTAAAAAAGAGAGTGTCAACCCAGTGTTCAATACCCTCAGTGTGTTTATAAGTTTATAAGGGAATGGTGAAATTGGAGATCTCATCAAATCCCTGAGGTTAAGGATGAATTCACAGTGTTAAAATAACAACTCTGTGAGGTTATTCTTCACTAAAGATTAATAGCTATATATAGATTCACTAAAGAAAGTAGCTGTTTTAGTGAGAAGTTAAAACACTAGAGGTAATCATGATGTTGTGTTAAATATAAAATGTTTTACCATGTTAAATGTTATAAGTATAGTATTGTGAGTAGCCCTATTTAAAGTAATGTTAAATGCATAAGAGCTTCTAGCTGATTTTATGAGCAACTTGTTTTATAACCTTTCCTTCCAATACTTCTTGTTATTGTTTAAATTTAATTTTTGATTAAAATAATTTATTACAACATGCCTAAAGTGAGTGATAAGTAGACGTTGTGTGAAAGTTTGAATACTAAGTGCCTTGTTTATCTTATTACTCGTGAGGAAGGAAAACAAGATGAGCTAATTCAAAAATGTCATTACATTATTATTATTGTCATCCATTGCTTTGATTAGTTATAAGAACATCCAAAACAATACTAACACAATCAAAACACAAACTACGAGCAAGTAACCTAACACGAAAATAAACAAAATGGAGCTGAACCTGTTGCGTGATGTCATTCTTCATTTAGCAGATATAGTAACAGAAGGGGTATTCATGATCTTTAGTTTAACATGTTAAAGCTTGTTAAATGGAAAAACTTATGTTAAATGGAGGAATATTTCCTTCTTTTACCATGTTAAAACGATATAACATGTAACATAGCAGAGAGTCTGTTACTATAGGGGTATTCATGATCTTTGGTTTAACATGTTAAAGCGTGTTAAATGGAAAAACTCGTGTTAAATCGAAAAAAAATTGCCTTCTTTTACCGTGGTAAAACGAAATAACATTTAACATGGCTGAGAGTCTGTTACTTGGTCTGTTAAATGGAGAATGACGTCACACAATAGACCAGTTGAGATCGCCGCCATTTTTGTTGTGACAGCTCAGTTCTTTCGTGTGTTTGTGGTATTCATATCCCTGTTATTAAACCACAATGGATAATTTTAATGATAGATTTGAGAAAAAAAAAGAGTAAAAAAAACAATGTAATTTCATTCTACTATCTGAAAATTTGTAAACGCTCGCCAGATAAAAATCTCACTATATGAACCATGTAATTATTCTTAGGGGACATATATCCCAGAATAAAGTAATTTTTTCATTTCATTTCATAAGCTAAACTTTCACACAAATTCCACTTTTCACTCACTCTAGGCATGTTGTAATTAATTACTTAAATCAAAACTGAAGTAAACAATAACATGAGGGTCTGGAAGGAAGGTTATAAACATAAAGGCTTATACAACAAGTTGCTGAGAAAATCCGCTAGGGGCTCTTATGCATTTAACGTTTAACATGACTTTAAATAGGGCTACTCACAATGCTATACTTATAATATTTTACATTTAACACAATATCATGAATACCCCTAGACTCTCAACCCTGTTAAATGTTATATCTTTTTAATATGTTAAAAGAAGGAAATATTTCTACATTTAACACACTTTAACTTATATGCTATTAACATATATAATATGCTAAATATATATAAAATGTAGTCTTAAAATATATTTTTGGAGGTTATCATTTGCATGTCTAATCATAACTCCTCAAATAGTCACTTGAATATTTTAAAAACTCACCGCGCTGGAAAACTCTCCATATTTCGACGTGTAGAAAAGAATAAATATCACATTACTAAAATATTACACTAATCCACTACACCGAAAGGTATGAGATAGTAAAATAAGATATCTCATCAGCGAGCGATATCTCTGAACGGGAAGCGAGATAGTGCAAAGAGCTTACCTCGTGATCCACATGATGGTGTCTAATCTCGGATATCTCGCGTAGTCGTTAGTGTTCTCTTAGTCTTATCTTCTTCTTCTTCTAAACATCCTGGAACACAGCACGTCCTGCGATTTAGTTTCATAAATATTTAATACTTATCTAATATATAAAAATCAATATTTGCTTAGTCGTACTTTATGCGCTGCCATACCTTTCATTCCATTGTGATGAGGTTTTTTGCTAAATGCTTTTTCCTGAAAAGATTATAAAGGCAATTCGCATTTTTTCGGTAAAAAAATAAAATCTATTAACAAAATTAAGTATTTGTGAAGCACGTCTCAGATAGTTTACATTTTTTCATGGTTATAATAGAAAATTAAAAAATATTAAAATTTATACCGCTACTACCCTACCCATCAGGGGTTCAGAATTTTGAAAAGAAATACTTTTACTAAACAAACGGTTGTGCAAGGAGGTGATTTGGTCAGAATCACAATAGACTGCTAGATTTGTACCCAATTTAAGAGGCTGGGTGGACCCCAGGATGGCTCTAGACCCCACACGGTTGACTCACAGTTTATCAGAAAACAATTTTCAGCTGGATTCCAACTCGGATCCTTGGAGTTAGTAGGAACGCGCTTTAACCAGTGGCTACCGCTCTCCCCCATCATTATAATATGCCAATCAATTTGTCTCGATATGAACAATAAGAAAAAATATGTATCTATTTTTTTTTTGCTAAGTCCTATACTGCCTAACCATGGTTGTGGGGGTCAAAGTTCTTCATTTTGTGGGACCGCCACTCAATGAAAAAAGTCAACGTCCCAGGCCGGATTCGAACCGGCACCACCAATAGACATCAAATTGGTAAGACTGTGTCTTAACCACGGAGCTATGGGCGGCCCAAAAATATATTATTGATTCTATTAAATGATTTTTTATTTACTAAAAATTTAAAAAAAAAAAATTTTTTAATATTCCTTTAAGTGCTAAATAACAATATGAAATTTATTTAACTCCTTAAAAATCTATTACCACACTTTTATTGTCACCATTTAGTTTTGATGCCTTTACAATATTATTAATGGGGCAAATATTAGTTTCAAATGCAGAAAAGATTTTCAAACGTTTTCTTTTGTATCTCTGGCTCTAATTTGTGCAATTAGATCTGGCCTGTGTCCTTAGCTGAAGTTTATAGAGCCCTAAACCACTGCCAAGTTTGGTGTAGATTTGTGGAAGTTAATTCTGTTGTTTTGTTTTTTTACCATATATTTTTATTATATAATATTATTTACCGCTATATATTGGGTTGTAAAACAAGTTCTTAGCTTTTTTTACTGCTTTCAATAAAAACTTCAGATTCTTATAAATATTTTTAATCAATTATGTATCATTTTGGTCTATTACTTGTTGCCATCTTTCAGGTAATTTTTTAATTGCGTCCTCCCAGATTTTTGTGCAATGATTTCTATGTGCGTTTAAAGTAAAGAATTAAAGTGTCTCCCGTTAAGGGATACTCTAAGGTCCCGAAATAATTGAAAATCTGTAAAGCAAGGCCTGTTGAATAGGGTGAGGGGAATCACATCTCAGCCAAACTCCAATAATTTCTGCCGGGTCTGCACATACACGTGTGGACGGGCGTCATCGTAATGAAAAACTATGCCTTTGCGATTATGAGACACTTGTGTGGGTTGTCTGTGACCAATGCTTGAATTTGGTCATCATCACCAGTTGAAGGACGACCCGAGCGCTTTGCGTCTTCCGAGTCAGAATTTCCAGTTCTGAACCGAGCAAACCACTTACGGACGGTGCTTTCTCCTAAGGCATCATCGCCATACACACTGAAAATTATGTTAACCGTCTGCTTAGCGGATTTTCCTTTTCGCCAATAAAAAAATCATTAAATGACGAAAATGATTTTTTTTTTCTCTTACATTATGAGCAAGCAAAATACCCCTTAAAGACGAGAAATCTCGGTTGAAACTGATGTATAAAAGCACAACTAATCCTTTTTTAGAATATTTAAACATTATTGACCAAGTAAACATGATTTTTCAAACACAGAGAAGATTAAATTGAAATATTGAAAAACGCTACGAAGTTATTTTACAGCCCAAAACTCTCAATCGTATTCAATTAATCTATCTACATCTCTAAACCTCGCTGCTGCCGTACCCCGTGTGCCAGTAATGGCGAGGGAGGGGGGGATGGCGGAAGAGCTATATTCGTGTAGGGTAGGAAACAAAAAAGAGGGAAAAAAATTTCAAATTTCAAAAAAAATCATCCGTTCCTTTCTTACTAATAGATTATTCCAAGTAAACCACAATGGTTCCTATTCATCCCTCTATTTTCAATCCGCTGGTGTTCCTCAAGGTAGTATTCTCTGTCCCACCCTCTAAACCGCCTATACAGCTGACATCCCAACAACTCCTAACACTATCATTACCACGTATGCTGATGACACTTGTGTGCTCACAGTTAGTAATAACCCTTTGATTGCATCCCAAACTCTCCAGTCCCATATCACAATCCTCGAAGAATGGTGTCGAAATTGGAGGATAAAAATAAATCCCATCAAATCACAATTACTCTTCGTCGTAAACCAGCCGACTGCCCTACAGTATACTTTAATTATGTGGCTCTTACCCTTGTAGAACAGATTCGTTATCTTGGACTTCATCTTGACAAACGACCTGGAATCCTCTCACAAGACTGAAAAGACAGGAAACTGCACGCAGATTCCGACTATTACAGCAGTTACTAGACAAACGGTCCAAACTTCCAAATCATTACAAAAGACTGATCTACATGACAATAATAAGGCCCATCTGGACATACGGAGTTGAGCTTTGGGGCTCCACTAAACCTTCGAATTCGTCTCGTATCCAATCTTTACAATCCAAAATACTTCGTAAAATCCTCAATGCTCCTTATTTTGTTACTAATAAAACCATCCATAAAGACCTAAATGTTCCTTATGTAACCGATCTAGCCCGAACCCGATATTATTCCTTCCATAATAAACTCCCTAACCACCCAAACCCACTAGTTTCTAACCTTGCTTCCTTTTCCATTCCTGGCAATCCTCCGAGGCGCCTGAAAAGAAGATGGCCTCGTGACTTTATATTGTAAACTGTTTTTAGAGTTCTACTCCTGTATCATATCATTATGTCATTACGATCAAATTTACTTGTTGTATTTTTTATACAGTTGTAAATATCAATAAATAAAAAAAAATGTTACCGATAAGTGTTCACTACATGTGACAGAATAGTCTAAATCCGTGTAAAAAAAAAACACTGTTAACTTAGATTACAACTTTCTGCTTACTCAAATTATCTCAACTATAAATAATATTATCACTGAACCACATATTCCCTCCAATCTCGAAGGTCTCCAGGGAGGTCCTCGACGTGGACTGAATAGAAAGTAGATTATTTGAACTCAGTTTAGTTAATAGTCTATTCAATTATATAAAGAAAAATGATGACTTAAAAAAGAAATATAATTTATTTATTTTTATTTACAACTGTATAACATATATACAACAAGTAAATTTGCTGTACGTGAGATAGTGACATGATACAAACATGTGGAGAATCTACCCATTGATAGAACTCCAATCACATTTCTAGAGGAGAAGATCCCGAGGCCATCTTTTTTTCAGATGCCTAGGAGGATTATTAGGTAATGAAGGAGAAGCCAGTTTAGGAACAAGTGGATTTGTGTGGTTGGGAAGTTTATCATGGAAGGAATGGTATCTGGTTCTGGCCAAATCGGCAACATATGAGACATTGAGGTCATGATGGGTTTGTGACAAAGCAAGGAGCGTTAAGGATTTTACGAAGGATTTTGGACTTTAAGGATTCGATTTATGAGGAATTTGAAGGTTTAGTGAATCCCCAAAGCTCAACTCCCTATGTCCAGATAGGCCTTAGAACAGTCATGTAGATCAGTCTTTTGTAATGGATTGGCAATTTAGACCGTTTGTCTAGTAAATGTTGTAATAGTCGAAATCTTCGAGCAGTTTCTTGTCTTTTTAGTCTTGTATGAGGATTCCATGTCAGCTGTTTGTCCAGATGTAGTCCTAAGTAACGGACCTGTTCGACAGGAATAAGAGGGTATTATTAAAGGATACTGTAGAGCAAGAGGTCATTGGTTTACGACGAAGAAGGGTAAATATGATTTGGTGGGATTTATTGGAATTAATTTTAATCCCATAATTTTGCCACCATTCTTGGTGGTGGTGATCAAATATAATTAAAAGTGAAAAGAGAACTGGCGCCAACATATACAATGCACACCTTAAACAATGCGTATTGACACTCTCATAAGGTTGCAATCACTGATGTAATATTGTCAGAGGGTTTTCCCATATCGTGTAATTGTCTTAAACGTAACGCTGTTCTTAAACTTTTAAATGTTTATATAAGGTTTAGCAAACTTTATGGTTCAAAGCCGATAACAAAATCTGTGCCTTCACTCCCCCCCCCTCTCTACCGATCTGCATTCCTTCCCCACTCTCTCACGTAACGAAGGAAATGCAGTGTAAAGAAAAATGACTGGCAGTTAATAGATAGTAGAAAATATGAGCGATATTTCATCTTACCTCTTTATAGTACAAGAGCCGGGAAGAAAAAAGGCAGTTATTTCACCCCAATATTGAATATTTAGATAAAAATGAACAATGTAAATTAAAGTAAAATTTACAGTGAAAAGTATAAATAAACAAAAATTACAAATGATAAATAATAAACACGGAAAATAACAACTAATAAAAAGGTAAATAACAGAAATATAAAAATACAATACACACTAAACGACAGAAAACAAGAGTGAAATAAAGGTCAAGAAGAAAGGAAATAGTCCAAGAGCCGGGATGAAAATAAAGCAGTTACCTCATCCCAATTTTTGATTACTTTAATGAGAACTATTTATAATTACTAGTCAAAATTGATGAGTCTGTCAAGTATAGGTAGGGGGAATAAAAAATGGCGGCTGTATCAAAACCTTAATTTTTCATTCGGTGCTCTATATCAACAACACTAGAAAAACTAAGAGAACATTATTTAAAGAAGAGTAAATTTGCTGAATTATTAGCCCTAAAAGAGCATTTACGTCCAATAATACTCGAGATATAGCTTTTTTAAAAGCAAAATGTCTGAAAAATCTTCTGTAAGATTAGTAATTAGCTAATTTATTTTTATAAATCTATATCTCAGGAACTATGTGACGTACAGATGTCTATTATCACTCAAATAAAAGCTAGTTTAATGAGCTATAAAGTAGTTTATTATTAAATTTGCTAATATAAATTGATTTACAGTTGTTCGGACAAATTTTCATTTGCCAAATTTATATTAATATGTGGATATCATAAAAACTACAACCCCTACGAAGATAAGTGCCATAAACTACTTTATTGGAAGTTAAATATCCTTTACTTTGAGTGTTGGCAGACATATGTGCGTCTTATGGGTCTAGAGATATATTTTTTCAAAAATCCAACATTTTATACGAACAACTAGAAATTAACATTTTGTGAATTTATTTTGTCAAATATCATAAAAACTACTACTCCTACAAAGATAAACATAATGAACTATTTTGTAGTAAATTTAACTAGCTTTAATTTGAGCGCTGGCAAACATCTGTACATCGAATGGTTTCTGAAATGAAGTTTTTCCTAAATCAAACTTATTGTCCGAAAAACTACAAATCGATTTATTTTAGAAAATATGAAAATTACTAATCCTACTAAGGTAAAGTAACCCGGTTATTGGAGTTAGCAGTCCATTTTATTACCAATGAGTTACCCACTCCCACTTTACGATAATATACATTTAAGAATGAACAATTTCTCAATTGTATCGATCCCGGATCTCTTAGATAGAGGTTCCCAAAGTGGATGTTGCCTCAAGCGTGTGCCAAGTGTGTCGCATGCGAAAACCACTTTCTCAAAGTATTATGAAAAAAAAAAAACATTTAAAATTAAATTAGCAAATATATAGCCTATTCCAGTATTTACATTGCTCTCTGTTTTCTTCTTTTCCGACATATTCAACCGCTCTAAGAATAATTTGACTTTGTTTTTCTTTTTATCTCGACAAGAGTGCCGCTATTATTATTTATTCTTTTAAACCGAACAACGGTGCTGCGAAATATTTTCAGCTGAAGAAAGGGCATGTTGTGGACCGTTGTTATGAAAAGTGTTCCAGAAATAAGGACCACAGAACTAGAAAATATTCCTCATGAAGGTATATCTGTAGACACTTAGCTTAGGTGATATTCATGTCTAAATATTTTCATTGTTATAAATTATTTAGGTTTAAGAAAGTTATGACTGTTGACATAGATGAAGTGGACGTGGGCAATGTACAAATAGTATGCAATGATTGGAATATTGGAAGCAGTGGATTTCTATACTTACCTTGGCATAATTTTCAATTATTCTGGCAAAATAGACCAAGTGTCCAATAGAATAAATAAAGAAAATAGAATTTACTATCAGATATGCAATATTAAACTGGGAAAGAGGGAGGTAGGTAAGGATATCAAGCTCCATATCTTTAAAGCAATATATCTTCTAACACTATTATAGTGGCAGTGAAAGTTGGGTGACCCAAGACTAGAATATGAGCAGGATTACGGCTGCTGAAATGAGATTTTTGCGAAGAATGTTGAGCAAAACTAGGATAGAAAGAATAAGGAATGAAAGAATAAGAGAAGAACTTCAGATTCCCTCAGTTCAGTGATTGAACACCGACAGCTCCGATGGTATGGACACGTCTGTAGAATGTTGGAAGAGGAAAAGAGAAGAGCCAAAGAGGAAAAACTATGGGTCATGACCGAAAGATGCTTGCCATGGACCGAGATGTGTGGACCTAGTGGTTAGAGGCTCACCACACAGAAAGGCACTTAATGAGGATCAGAAAGAAGAAGGTATATCCGTTGACACATTGTAGGATATATTTATTTCTAGATATTTTCATTGTTATAAATTATGTAGGTTATCATAAATAACTTAGTATGTGTTCCAACTACTAGCTTAGTTACTATAGGCTTAATCACCTGCTGACATATCCTAACCTTTCTCATATAGTTAGACCCTCCTCTACGGATTATCTATGCAGGCTAACATAGCACCTACTACTGCTAAGAAACTCCAACAGTTTCAGAGTAGTAGGGGTATTCATGATCTTTGGTTTAACATGTTAAAGCGTGTTAGAGAAATATTGCCTTCTTTTACCGTGGTAAAAAGAAATAACATTTAACATGGCTGAGAGTCTGTTACTTGGTCTGTTAAATGGAGAATGACGTCACACAATAGACCAGTTGAGATTGCCGTCATTTTTGTTGTGATAGCTCAGTTCTTTCGTGTGTTTGTGGTATTCATATCCCTGCTATTAAACCAGAATGGATAATTTTAATGATACATTTGAGAAAAAAAACAGTAAAAAAAAATGTGATTTCATTATACTATCTGAAAATTTGTAAACGCTCGCCAGATAAAAATCTCACTATATGAACCATGTAATTATTCTTAGGGGACATATGTCCCAGAATAAAGTTATTTTTTCATTTCATTTCATAAGCTAAACTTTCACACAAATTCCACTTTTCACTCACTCTAGGGATGATGTAATTAATTACTTAAATCAAAACTGAAGTAAACAATAACATGAGGGTCTGGAAGGAAGGTTATAAACATAAAGGCTTATACAACAAGTTGCTGAGAAAATCTGCTAGGGGCTCTTATGCATTTAACGTTTAACATGACTTCAAATAGGGCTGCTCACAATCCTATAGTTATAACATTTAACATGGTAAAACATTTAACATTTAACACAACATCATGAATACCCCTAGTGTAGTAGTGTCCTGGGACGTATTGTGAAGCATTCTTATTTACAAAGAGCAAAAACTGACTTTTCGACACTTGGACTATCAACAGTGACAGAATTAATCTCACGGAGGCACATCAAATTCTTTGAGAGCTTCCAACACTGCCCCACTATTCCGGGCATTAACACCAACAAGACTCCCACAAAGATGGCAAACAGCCTGAGACTGGACTATGGACTACGAACTGATTACTGACAAGAAGACAACTGCACCAGACAGGAGACACTAGAAAGTTTGTCCCATCTGTATCCATCATATTCCCCCTCTTAAAATGCATCAAATGCAGTAAAAGAGATTGAATTTAATGAACTCTCACTACCCCTCTCCTCCTAATATCAACTCCTACATCCATGGGGCTTATGATTAAAAATAAATTACGTTATCAATGAAATGTAAAAATTAACATTCATCTTAAATTTTCCTCAAAGTGATTACCTTGAGCATTAAGACAGGCTCGTTATCTTTCTTCCACTGCAGCAGTGGTCCAACCGAATTAGATTACGTTATTGTTTGGCGTTAATATTTATTTATTGCTATTTACAACTGTACATCATAATGCATTTAGTAAATCTGATCTCGGTTCAATTGGAGTGTTACAGGCGTGTAGAGAAACTACCCATTGGCAGCACTCTAATGACGTTTTACATTAGCTGGTCCCGTGGCCATCTTCTTTTCAGGCGCCTCGGAGGATTGTCAGGAATGGAAGAGGATGCAAGGTTAGAAACTAGGGGGTTGAGTGGTTAGAGAGTTTATAATAGAAGGAGTGATATCTCGTTCGGGCTAGATCGGTTACATAGGGAACATTAGGGATTTTGGATTGTAAGGATTGAATACGAGAGGAATTCGAAGGATTAGTGGAGCCCCAAAGCTCAACTCTGTATGTCCAGATTGGCCTTATTACAGTCATGTATATAGATCAGTCTTTTGTTATGTGTTGGAAGTTTAGACCGTTTGTCTAGTAAGTGTTGTAATAGTCGGAATCGACGAGCAGTTTCCTGTCTTTTCAGTCTCGTGTGAGGATTCCAGGTTAATCGTTTGTCGAAATGTAGTCCAAGGTAGCGGATATGTTCGACAGGGGTAAGAGTAACATTATTAAATGAAACTGCAGTGCAGTCGCTAAAGAATTAAAATAATTGATCGAGCTTGCATTGACTTTTTTGTATGTCACCCCAAACAAAACAAAAATTAAGATAAAATAAATAGATTAAAATAATAATTCTCAATAAAAGATAATAGTAAAGTTAATAACGAAAACAATGATATTTATGGATTCAGCAAAATAAATAATTGACTTCCAATGGAAAAAAAAGAAAGTTAATTTAAGAAAAAGATTAAGATAACAGAAATTTAAAATAACATAATTGATAAACAGAACTTATAACAGGAAGCCCTGCAGCAGCCTGGGATACAGTCTTCGGGTTGTGGTTGGGTTTCCCAAGTTGTAGCTCACTGTCGGTAACTGGGGAGTGGAACTTCATGAACCTTTTTTTGGTTCTCTATTGTCTCTATTTGTAATTCCATTCCAAATTTGGCATTTGGCTGTTTCTTACACCAAGGAGCATCAATTTCGTTTCGTAGGACTTTATTTTGAAAAGATTGTAATTTTTTCCTTTTCGTAAAGGATGCCGCTCCCCAGACCTCACAGGCATATATCAACAGTGGCCTGAGAATTGTTTTGAGTCATATGTAGAATTATCTCTACAGTAATAAGACAGTGTTGTGATTTCGTAACTTAGTGTTAGTAATTTACAAATTTACCATTTCTTTATCCTTTCTTTCATTTTATAATCTTTTGTTTTTTTATAATAAATGGCAAAACGACCAGACACCAGTGAGTCTCGTGGTATAAGCAGTTGTGAAGACGAGTTCCAGATAGACATCTATACAGGCAGATTTTACAAAATAAATATTCAAGCTGAAGATGATAGAAATCATCATGATGATGATATCCAACTAACAAGAATAAAAAAAAAAATATGAAGAAATTTTTTTTTGTAAATATGAGTTTTTCAATATCCTCCAATATAAAACAAATTTCATGCTTGGTTTTAGAGTTGTACTGTATAATATCACGTTTCTAGGGTGTACGTTTTCGCGAAGAAGTCTAGATGCTGCTTGGTAACGTCCAAAAGGTTAATTTATTTTTTATAACATAAATAATTCATACAAATAAAAATCTTTATACGTGAATATTTCCTTAGCAAAGCGTTAATGCGCATAGCTTCATAGAATTTTTTTATTGTATATATATAGTTGACCGTAAAAATTGATATATAAGATGGTCGGAGTTGCGGTCAAAAGTGAAACAAAAATAGTATATACTAAATAGTAATATATAATAGTAAATAGTAGTACATACTAAATAAAATAGTGTATACTATTTTTGTTTCACTTTTGACCGCAACCCTGACCATCTACTTATATATCAATTTTTTTATTGGTTTGAAATACTTGATTCCTTATTTTAATTAATGAACTTAATCCTGAGACACCCTGTAATTATATACATACTAAGAAACGCATCCTAACTTTTTTTTTAAATACATAATTGTTAGTAATTTACTTACCGAGAAATGCTACTGTTTTGATAGGAGGTCTCTTCCAACAATGACCCTATCTACTCCGTGCTCCTTCAATTTATAACTCAAGTTCTCCTTACATATATTGTTACAGGTCCTAACAATTCTTTTGGTAAATAGTGATAAGATAAAAATTCGATATGTAAATAGCAAATTGTACTCTTAATGTAAGGTAAAGTCAATTGAAGGCAAATAAATATATCTTTAGGAGATAATTGGGGGGTGGTAAAGAATTATGGCGCAGTGTAAAGAGAAAGATCATTTGACATAACAAAGGTGTCCCAATTCGCCCTTGGCATTCAAATTTAAATTCGAATAGAGAAAAATGTATTCGATATTTTCAAATAGGCCCTAAGCGATTCGATTATATGAAATAGGTCCTAAGCGATTCGATTATGCATTCATTTAGAGCAATGAAGTGTCATACTTGATTCAGAAGGTCAATTTCAATAGTAATATTATTTTGAATTATTATTATCAGGAGAAACGACTTAATTTGAATCCTCAAAAAAGAATGAACCTGTAGGTCGTTTCCGACTATTACAGCACCAACTAGACAAACTGTATAAACTTCCAATCCATTACAAAAGACTGATCTACATGACTATAATAAGGCCTATCTGGACATACGGAGTTGAGCTTTGGGGCTACACTAAACCTTCGAATTCCTCTCGTATCCAATCCTTACAATCCAAAATCCTAAATGCTCTTTACTTTGCCAAAAATAAAATCATACATAAAGACCTTATAATTGTATACATAACCGATCTAGCTCGAACCAGATATCAATCCTTCTATTATAAACCTCTTAACCACCCAAACTCACTTAACCTTGGTTAGTCTTCCATTCCTGACGATCCTTGGAGGGGCCTAAAAAGAAGATGGTCTTGAGACCTAATATTTTTTTTTTTAATATTTATTTTTTGCTATTTACAACTGTACATTATAATACATTTCGTAAATCTGATCTAAGTTAAATTGGAGTGTTATAGGCGTGTAGAGAAACTACCCATTGGTAGCACTTTAAGGACATTTTACATGGTCTCGTGGCCATCTTCTTTTCAGGTGCCTCGGAGGATTGTCAGGAATGGAAAAGGATTCAAGATTAGAAACTAGTGAGTTTGAGTGGTTAGGGAGTTTATAATAGAAGGAGTGATATCCGGCTAGATCGGTTACATAAGGAACATTAAGGTCTTTATGTATGATTTTATTTGTGAAAAAGTAAGGAGCATTGAGGATTTTACGAAGGATTTTGGATTGTAAGGATTGGATACGAGAGGAATTCGAAGGTGTAGTGGAGCCCCAAAGCTCAACTCCATATGTCCAGATTGGCCTTATTACAGTCATGTAGATCAGTCTTTTGTAATGTGTTGGAAGTTTAGACCGTTTGTCTAGTAAGTGCTGTAATAGTCGAAATCGACGTGCAGTATCCTGTCTTTTCAGTCTGGTGTGAGGATTCCAGGTTAATCGCTTGTCCAAATGTAGTCCAAGGTAGCGGATCTGTTCGACAGGGGTAAGAGTAACATCATTAAATGAAACTGTAGGGCAGTCAGTAGGTTTACGACGAAGGGTAAAGGTGATTTGATGGGATTTATTGGAATTTATCTTAATCGTCCAATTACGACACCAATCTTCGAGGGCTGTGATATGGGATTGGAGATTTTGGGATACAATTAATGGATTGAGACCTAATATAAAAATGTTATTAGAGAGCTACTAATGGGTAATTTATCAACAAGCCTGCATCATGCCATTATTATATTGTATCAAATTTACTAAATGTATTTTTATTTAAATACAGTTGTAAATGTCAATAACATTTAAAAAAGTCATTATTATCTTTGTTTTAGTGGCATACGAAGGGGGAGGGAGAGCCTTCTTGTTCATATTTCCGGACGGGGAGATTCTTCTTTGTGCATCAATTTAAAGTGTAATCTCGATAATACGAACTAAGTGGTATAGGCAGATGTTCGAATTACAGAAAGTATTGAGAAAATTATGAAAAAAAATTCGACAATAACTTAACTATTTTTATTTATTTAATTTTTTTTACATATTTTAATAGACATTTGATAGTTTGAAATTTTTTCATCACAAACTTTTGTTTCTAAAATGAGGATCGAATTTATAGGTTATGTAGTACTATTTATATGATTTTTTATTCATATACAACTTACATTGCTCATAATTAGGTTTCCTTTCAATTCCCCTATCTTTAGTTTCTTCTTTTTATTAAAAAAAAAAAAACAGATCGAATGTAATAACCGAAAAAATTCCTGGAGTACCTCCTGTCGAAAATGTCGTAGAGAGGAGGTTGTACTGACCAGGCTGAGAATAGGTCACACGAGGCTCACCCACTCCTATCTTATTTCAAAAGAAACGCCTCCGAACTGTCAGTATTGCAATAACAATCTGACTATAAGTCATATTTTTCAACAATGCCTGTATTTTACACCACACCTCAATAGCTTAGGACTAAACGCATATATTTCAAAAACTCTCGGAGACGATGATAAAACAATAGAATTAGTGTTTCAGTTTCTAAAATCACAACATTTACAGACAAAAATATAACATTGAACGGAAGAAAAATAAAATAAAATCAATAAATAAAATAGTAAATAATCAAATTAAAAAATAAATAAAACGAATATAAGCAAAATTAAATAAAATATAAATGGCGTTGATGACCAATGAAGTTTGGCGCCACTAAACAAAGCAAGCCTGTGGATAACTACGTTAGTTGCTTCGTTCGTTTACGAAGCATTCTTACAAGTCTTGGATTTGCGTCAAGATACTAACCTTTAGATCCATAATAATACTTCTCATCCAAACCCACTACCTGACATAAATCATATATTACTAATAATTAAAGGTATTTTCGTCGTTGTTGTTGTTGTTGTTGTTGGCTGAGACTTTAGGGCATAAAACCCTGAGGTCATCAACGCCCATGTTTCGCACTTTATAATTCTATTTCATTTATATTTATAATTTTATTTCAAGATTTAATACTGTTTAAATGGTAACAGTTTACCTCAGCTTCCCTTAAAAAGGCGGGAACAATTACTTCTGGACCGGACTGTACGTCGATAACTATATAGGTTAGTTTATAATATCAACTGCCTTTTAAGAGGGAAAATTTCTTTCCCTTCATGCTTAATTCTTTCTCGCTTTAGTTAAAGTTTAACTTATAAATATCGACATTTAATACTTTTGATGTTTACGACCGATATTATTCTCGGAATCTTGTACTTTTTCCCATTCCAAACTCTACTGTCAGACAATCTTCAGTATTAGATATTTAATATTTGAATACATTTTACAAAATAGCAATATTACAAAATACAAATATTAGATATTATATATTTAAAGCAATCATTGGAATCTATAACCAGAAACTCTACAAATGAAGCATTTATTTTATATATACTTAATTGGTAATATACATTTTAATGTTTTAATTTTACAAAAAAAGAACTTATATACACATTAACATATATTATATATAGGAAGATGGTCAGGGTTGCGGTAAAAAGTGAAACAAAAATAGTTTACAACTATTTTATTTTCCAACGTTTCGCCTCACTTTGCAGGGCTTCATCAGGGCTAAAAAGATACAAAATGAAACTATGTTAAGATAAAATGATAGAAATAAAAATAAAAAGATACAATGAAAAGAATAAAAAACAAGTAACAAAGGCAAGAGTAAAAGTTTCATATAAAAATACGTAAAATATAAAGCTAAAAAAGCAGAAAAACATTTTTCCCGTTTTGTTTTTGTTTTATATACATCTCCTGTACTTTTTTAGCTTTATATTTTACGTATTTTTATATGAAACTTTTACTCTTGCCTTTGTTACTTGTTTTTTATTCTTTTCATTGTATCTTTTTATTTTTATTTCTATCATTTTATCTTAACATAGTTTCATTTTGTATCTTTTTAGCCCTGATGAAGCCCTGCAAAGTGGGGCGAAACGTTGGAAAATAAAATAGTTGTAAACTATTTTTGTTTCACTTTTGACCGCAACCCTGACCATCTTCCTATATATCAATTTTTACGGTTAACTATGTATACATATATTAACATATATTGTATATGCAAATATAGGATATCACTACAATTATTTGAGGGGGGATATAGAATTGACAAATTACGTCTAAATCCCATATTTCTATGTCTAATAATGTCTTAATTTTCCCAAAGGTATAATTCTGAGGTTTGACATTTAACTCTTTAATCTGCTCTATGGACATAAGGCCGAAGATTCTCCTGTATTTATTGGGTCAACTTAATTAGAATGTTTCCTCCAGTTTCTTTTTTAATTGTTTTCAAATAGGGACTTTTTCTTTCTCCTTTAGTACTACGTTCTTACGTCCATTTCCTCTAAAGGGAAAAATTCCCTGTTGAGTGGGCGGGTAATTCATGTTTAAAAGGTTTGTACAGTCTGGTCAAGAAGTAATTATTCCCGCCTTTTTTGGGTAGGAGCCGAGGTAAACTATTACCTTTTAAATAATTACGAAAAAAATTTAAATAATTTCTTATTTTATTATTATTTAGTACGTATAACCAACTTTCGGGTTTAAATCTTATTCAAAAGGCCATTCCTTTTTAAGAAAACCAAAACCATTTCCTGGTTCTTCTGGTCATCATTCAGAGCATCCGATACACTCGGTCCCACTCTCAATCTATTTAAGTTCATGCAATAGAAATGACATTCTTCAAATATGTGAATACACTGTTGCAGTATTGACATTTTGGCGGTGGTTGCTTACTGATCAGATATGCATGAGTTAAATTCGTATGACCTATTCTCAATCTGGCAATAGCTACCTCCTCCCTGCGATTGGAACGGTTTAATTTGGTCCATGGTTTAATGGTTTTTTAAATAGTTTTTCATCTAGCTAATATTTCATTTTTCATCGGAAGACATATTTCTTGGGGTGTCAGAATGGCCGCGCCCTGACCTGGAATAGCAAGTGCTTGTTTAGCTGCAATGTCTGCCAGTTCATTTCCAGCGATCCCCACGTGATCGGGCACCCATATAACGAAAAGAGTTTTTCCCAAGTTTTCGAGCATGTTGGTATAATTGTGAATTTTTATGATTGCCGGGTGTTAAATGATCTTCATGGCTATTAGTGAACTTTTTTTTTTTTAAATAATTTATTTATTGTTATTTACAACTGTATGTATATACACATCAAGTAAATTTCCTGTAAGTTATATTATGACATGATACAAACATGTGGAGAATCTATATCCATTGATATAACTCCAAAAACATTTCTAAAGGAGAAGATCTCGAGGCCATCTTCTTTTCAGACGCCTAGGAGGATTATTAGGTAGTGAAGATGAAGCCAGGTTAAAAACGAGTTGGTTTGGGTGGTTGGGAAGTTTAATATGGAAGGATTGGTATCTAGTTCTGGTCAAATCGGCAACATATGGGACATTGATGTCCTGATGGATGATTTGATTAGTGGCAAAGTAAGGAGCATTAAGGATTTTGGACTGTAAGGATTGGTTTCGAGAGGAATTAGATGGTTTAGTGGAATCCCATAGCTCAACTCCATTTGTCCAGATAGGCCTTATAAGTGAACTTAAAGAGTCGGTAATGATAACTATGTTAGTATGCGTCACTGTCATGGAGAAGTGTAGTGCTGAGGCTATTGCATGTAACTCAGCTGTATATACACTGCATAATATATGCAGTTTTATTTTATGGGTTGAGTTGTTTGTGATGAAAGAGTATGCTGTAGATTCGTCAGATTTTGATGCATCAGTATATATCAAAAAAGGATCAGGAATATTTTGACAAAGATGTGAGAACCTAATTCTATATTCAGTAGGTGACGTACTTCTTTTGGGAAAACGGGATAATTGGAGCATTGTATTTGGTAGCCTGTGTATCCATGGAGGATTGATGACTTTGTATGACGTATGACCTATTCTTAATCTGGCAAAAGCTACCTCCTCCCTGCGATTGGAATGGTTTGAAGTGGTCCATGGTATTTTATGGTATTAAGGTATTTTCGTCATAAAATAGCAATTATGATATACGAGGAGAAGATGGTTGGTGATGCAGTGCTAACGTTTCGGCTAGAGTTTCTAACCTTCTTCAGAGCTGTTAGCTTGAAAATCAAACGCCTAATGATTAATAATAAGTTAATTTGCAAGTATGATAGTTTGTAGAGAGAGGGGAGGCTAGTTATAATATAATATTATATAGCAATAATATAATATTTGCTTGAAAACAAATTATTTTTTATTAAATTAATAATTTTTTTCACTTCTAGGGGGGCCTCATGCGCCCTTAGTTTTCGCGATTATTTTGTTCACTAATCGTTAGCCAAATTCATAAAAAAAAATGTAAACAAACCTTTACAAGAATATTGTAAACATTCCACCAGTTGCAATCGATAAAAAGATCGAGAGATGATCAATTGATATGATGTCATTACCTGTATAGGCATAAATCATACATCTCCCTTATCTATCTTGAGCAACTTGACTATTTATTATCATCAAGCCGTTTTCACTCCTTTTCATTTTATCTCTCTCAGTAAAAACAATAATCCTCACGTTCTGATTATTTTTTTAAAGGTTGTTGTTGTTGATTTTTGCTTAAAGGCGTAAAACCCTCTGGTCATCAACGCCTATGGGATGATAAAAGTAAAAAAAAAAAATAGAATAAAATAAAATAATTAAATAAATAAATAATA
>NW_027115129.1:418653-419677 GCF_000696795.3 Halyomorpha halys
AAAAACATTAATTTTTCATTCGGAGCTCTATATCTTAAAAACTACCAACAACACTAGAAAATTTAAGAGAACATTATTTAAAGAAGAGTAAATTTGCTAAAATATGAGCCCTAAACGAGTTATTTACGTTAAATAGTTCTGGAGATATAGCTTTTTAAAAAGCAACATTTCATAAAAATGTTGTATGGGACCTACTGAAAGATCAGTAGTTAGTGAATTTATTTTGAAAAATTTATATCTCAAAAACTATTTGACGTAGAGATATCTATTAGCACTCAAATTAAAGCAAGTTTAATGAGCTATAAAGTAGTTTATGATGTTTATTTTCGTATGAGCAATAGTTTTCATGAACTTTGCTAATATGAATTGATATATAGTTGTTCGGACAAATTTTTATTTGCCAAATTTATATTCATATGTGAATATCATAAAAACTACTACCCCTACAAAGATAAGTGTCATAAACTACTTTATAGTAAGTTAAATTTCCTTTATTTTGAGTGTTAGCAGACATATGTGCGCCTTATGGATCTAGATATATATTTTTCAAAAATCCAACATTTTTGTTGACAACAACTAGAAATTAACATTTTGTGAGTTTATTTTATCAAATATCATAAAAACTACTAGTCCTACAAATATAAACATTATTAACTATTTTCTAGTAAATATAACTAGCTTTAATTTAAGCACAGGCATTGTACATCAAATGGTTTCTGAAATGAAGTTTTTCATAAATCAAACTTATTGTCCGAACCACTATAAATCAATTTATTTTAGCTAATGTCATGAAAACTACCATTCCTACGAATTTAAAGGTCATAAACTTCATTATAGAATATATGTAAATATATTAATATATTGTAAAAATATATGCAGGCCTCTTGTAAAGGAAGTCAAAGATCAATGGCAATCTATGTGGAACGTAGGCCCAATGAGCAAATTAAAAATTATTAAAAAGGATGTCAAGCCCTGGGGTACCTCCAGTCGCAAATGCCGTAGAGAGGAAGTTGTACTGACTAGG
>NW_027115129.1:420697-422750 GCF_000696795.3 Halyomorpha halys
TAAAAAAAAAAATAATAAATAAAAAAAAATAAAATTAAAAATAAATAAAATTTAACGAATATTAGCAAAATTAAATAAAATATAAATGGCATTGATGACCAATGAAGTTTGGCGCCACTAAACAACCAAACAAACAAACAAACTTCATTATAGAACATTAAACTAGCTTTAATTTGAGTGCTAATAGACATCGGTACATCACATAGTCCCTGAGATATAGATTTCTCAAAATAAATTTACTAATTACTAATTTTTCAGTAGATTTTTTAAAAATTTTGTTTTTTAAAAAGCTATATCTCGAGAACTATTGGATGCAAAATAGC
Source organism: Halyomorpha halys (assembly GCF_000696795.3). Lineage (NCBI taxonomy): Eukaryota > Metazoa > Arthropoda > Insecta > Hemiptera > Pentatomidae > Halyomorpha > Halyomorpha halys. The sequence goes on from NW_027115129.1 coordinate 421,021, forward strand.
TCTTTTAGGGCTAATATTTCAGCAAATTTACTCTTCTTTAAATAATGTTTTCTTAGGTTTTCTAGTGTTGTTAGTGGTAGTTTTTAAGATAGAGCTGTGAATGAAAAATTAGTGTTTTTAAGGTTTTGAGACAGCCCCCATTGTTTATTCCCCCTACCTATACTTGGCAGACTCATCAATTTTGACTATTAATTATACATAGTTTTCATTAAAGTAATCAAAAATTGGGGTGAGATAACTGCATTTTTTTCTTCTTGGCTCTTGTACTAGTACTACATAACCTATATATTCAACTGTCTAGAATATTTATTAGAAACTTTTTAATTTAATTACCTAGACATCTAATGTCTTCATAAATATATATGTATTTGTGCTATGCTCAATCAAAACTAAACTGCTTGTTTCTTTACATTATATAACTTTAAATTTTTGTTTCCTTAATTATATTATTTTACTTAAATATTTGATTTCCTATATGTACATTTTATTTTCCACTGCTTTCATTACATTATTTTATTCATTTTCATTCTGTACAATTATTTAATTTAATCATTCTGTACATTTTTTTTTCATTTTTTTATTCATTGGTTGTTATCTTACTCTTTGTTCTTAGCCCTCATGAAGGCTGGAAATCCTGACCTATACTGTATATTTTCCAACTTATTTGTGGTATTTTCCGATAGCACCCCCAACCATCTTCTCATCATATAAACTGCTAAAGTTAATTAACAATATTTGAAACAGTTAATTTACTCCGAATCGATACAATTTTAAAATATACAACCTTAAACGAGGGTTTATTTATGAATCCAACGGTTAGGGAAATTCTTCAATTAATTAAAACACAAATATTCATCTTTTGGCAGTTCTAAAACAGTACAAACTGAAAACAAACGTGTGAATGCAGCACAAATTTGTGCCAAAAACTGACACTAGATGGGTCGGCCGCAAATTGAGGCCAACTTATACCATCCTATCCAAATAACCCATCCACATGCTTCTGCACACTTTTATATCAATACTCTGATTTTAGTATTCTTCTTTCCTATGGGATTCTATTCCTTCCTTCATCCCTTGCTCCAATAGCCTTGCAACCGCCAAATCTCTGTCATTAAACACTTCCTAAACACCCCTGCTCTCAAGTTTTGCCATTAAATGATTTGTCGCTCCATACGCTTGCTCATGCTCGAATTTGCTATTGTTAGTCAATTTTGTACAGGCAGGCACCTTTATTACTGTTATGTACCATTTTGAGATCATCTTCCCAGTTTCCCATATCACTTCCATGAAGAAACATAGAAGGAGAGATGTTTGACACAGTCAAAATCTGACATGAATAAACAATATTTAAATATATGTATATATAGTTGACCGTAAAAATTGATATATAGGAAGATGGTCAGGGTTGCGGTCACAAGTGAAACGAAAATAGTTTTATAATTATTTTTTTTTTTTTTTTCGTCATATCTTTATCACTACTTCCTGTATACGTGACGTATTTGAATACGTTATAAAGCCGTTGCTTCCCCCCCCTCCTCTACCTCCTCCCCACTCTTGTGCGTTTCTGTTTTTATTTCTGTCTGTTCATCTTATTCATTTGGACAGGTATGTTGTCCTATATGGCTCTCTGCTCATTCATTGTCATTTTATTTCATTATTATTATTTATTTTTATTTTTATTATTCTTTCATGACGTTTATTCTATCTCTGTATATTTATATATATATATA
>NW_027115129.1:427140-432896 GCF_000696795.3 Halyomorpha halys
TTTTTTTTTATTCTTTTCATTGTATCCTTTTATTTTTATTTCTATCATTTTATCTTTACTTAGTTTCATTTTGTATCTATTTAGCCCTGATGAAGCCCTGCAAAGTTGGGCGAAACGTTGGAAAATAAAATAGTTGTAAGCTATTTTCGTTTCACTTGTGACTGCAACCCTGACCATCTTCCTATAAAACAATATTCAATTATGATTTCTGAATAAATTTGATATATTTTTACTGTTGTATTAATAATGTACAAAATACAATTATTTTTGTTTAAAGTTATTGTGTGGTGACCTCTTAGCATCCACAAATGAGTAGCAACAAAAAAAAATATAGAGATATCAATAAAAATCCAAATAAATTCCGAATACTTTCAACATTTATTGTATATATATTTTCTTGAATTTTAATGATTATGAGAGAGAAAGAGAGAAATTCTTTATTCATCTATGCTCCCCAAATCAGGTTGCTACATCACACAGCATACTAATCAATCCGTAATGGGACATGTATAAATTACATATAATTACATGGTATAATAAAATAGAAAAAAAAAAGTTTTTTTTCCTACAGAAAAAATTATTTTTTATAAAACTCTTTTATTATTATTCTTATATAATTATTAATCACTAAAAGATTATTTTAATTTTTAGAATACTCCATTTAAGTAAATAATGTCAATAATTTGTTTTGAAAACCATGTATTTATTTTTGACCCTTAACTAATAAAAAATATTATTTCAGAACAATGTTTTGACTCTTAAAAATATTAATTAAGTAAAATGTTCAAAAGATATTCTTTATTTTGATTCGTCTAGGTTAGGTAATTCAGGGAATTACAAATAGATAGGATGAAGTGGATTGTTTTTTCATCTTCAGTAATCCATCAAATTCATACTAAGTCAACAAACTGGAGTTCCTATTCAATAGTTCATAATTAGTATTTAAAAAAAAGGAAATAAAAATTGTTTATTTATTTGGAGGTGCTAACAGTTTCAGTTCAAAGTTCGACTACACAACTTTCAGATGATATGAATAATGATGATGTGTATACATAATGATAACATTATCTACATTTATTTGAACTTGTTCTATTTTATTGACCTAATAATGTCAATAAACTTTTTAAAATGATGTAATATATATAATAATTACTTAATGTAATTATTATTATTTTATCGATTTATTAATTTGAATTATCAGAAATTCAGTTCCACTATTTTACTTTGATTATGAAGCAGGTACGAGCTAATACCGCATGAATCTTTCTGTCACAATTACAAGTATATTTTTCATTCTTTCAGATTTTAAAGAAATATATTTTATTCACTTAGACTTGTTCTTAAATTTTAACTAATATTTAAAATACATGTTATACAAAATGTTGTGTTTTAAACTAAACATATGGACCAAGAGAGAGTTCTGTTAATGCCACAGTTTGAACTAAGTTAATGTACAAAAAAGTATGACAAATATTTTGCTGGAATTCAAAATGCAAAGTAATTTAGGATTTAGTTCCAATTTGTTATCTGATAAAAATAATAGATTTTTCACAATTAAAAAAATGTATATATTTTAGTTTATATAATTTTTAACAGTGATATAGTTTTTTAAAATAACTATATAATAGCTTTACAATAACTAGCTATATAGCTATAGTAAGGAATTAGTGTATAATATATTTAATTTATTTATTTTAAAAATAAAAGCTGCCCTACAAAAAAAAAAAAATGAGAATAGGAGAAGAAAACAAACAACATTTTTACAATTTACCAGTACTTCCTTGTGTTGTATGCATAAAATAATAATTTAGTTTTATGACTGCGGTAAATGAGGACTTAGGTTTGAGAATGGCCAATGTATTAGGGCAGAAATGTCTTAGAAATAACATAGAAACTAAACAGGTTAGTTAATATGATGAAAAAGATATTCTTACTGTTTAATACTTGAATGTATTTTAATTGAAAAAAAAAAATCAGATCTGCCTATGCTTCCTCATGCTTATTATAGCTGGTCCATGAATCCATCATACAGGTTTCAAATACAACAATCATAGCAAAGGTTTTATAAGATAAATATCTAATAAGGGTGGTATGAGATAAAAAATGTTCAAAATATGTAGGTTTTTTATACACCACAGAGCATTTTGAAATTCGGACTTATACTAATTTTAACTCTTTCAAAACTCAATAAATATATTTAGAATAATGAGAAGATAGTTGACCGTGGATAGTATATATGAGAAGATGGCTGGGGGGTGCGGTCAGAATATATCACAAATAAGTTATTTCAACTTATTTGTGTTATATTCTGACGGCACCCCCCAACCAACTTCTCATAAATATATTTATAGTTTGCTAATAGAACTGCTAGCCTACCTTCTACGCCACAACCCCTGATGAAGACCTGAAACTCAGGTCGAAACGTCGGCATAAAATAAATAAATATTGTTTTGTTTATTTATGCTGTTCTTTGCTGACCGCACCCTCCGACAAACTTCTCCAATCTAAAATATTCTTTATTATTGAATTAATATGGGCAAACAAATATTATTCACTTTTTATTTAAAATTTTCATATGAGCCAGTAAATTGAAAGTACTTAACAATGGGGAAAACATTCGATAAATTGTTGTTTGATATTAATAAAAATTAGGAAATACAGAAAAAAAAACAACAACAATAAAATATAGATTAGATTAGTGTGAAGGTTACTTATATTGGGAAAGTGCAAGTATTTTCTTGATACAGTTTTTACACAGGTCCTAAACGTTAGATAAACAATGTACATGTATACAGTTCACCATTGGAATATATATTCTTTGTAGAGATATAAGAAATAGGTATAACTTTTTCAGAATTAAATTTTATAATAACATATATATTTAATATAGAAGGGAGAGTCTGGGTGTGATCAAAAGAACTCAAATAATCATACAATTATTTATTGTGAGCCAATGTTTTAATAGCTTAAAATTACTATTTTATTTCCTTAATTATGTTATTTTTACTTACCTATTATATTACCTATGTATACATTTTATTTTCCACTTCTTTCATCACTTTAATTTTATTAATTTCATTCTCTACAATCATTTACTCTATGTCATTCTGTTTATTTTATTTTTTTATATTTATTAGGTGTTATCTTGTTCTTTGGTTTTTGCCCTGATGAAGGCTAGAAATTCTGGCCGAAACGTTGACACTATTGAACAAGTTATTTCAACTTATTGGTGTTATATTTTGACCGCACCTTCCAACTATCTTCTCCTCATATAATTTATCCACAGTTAATTATCTCTCATCATTATAAGTCCCACAACCTTACATGATCATCTTATTCACTGTAATGCTATAACCTAAATTATATTTGTCGGATAGAGTTCCCTCAAAACAGCATACTGTAACCTTCTAAATTTTCCAGTTATCTCATCCTTTTTTGGTCCAAATATTTTATGTAATACTTTATTTTCTAAAACCTTAAGATGCTAGAATGCATCAAATACAATAATGTATTTTGTACATAATAATATAACATATGTTACGTTAAGAATATATCAAATTCAAGATACAAATTTTTTTTGTTAGATGCGCACACATTTTAATAAAATGTTTTTACCCATGTACATGCAAGTAATTTTATATTTAACCATATATACATCCATTTCACTAATTTACAACCATATAGAAATCTAAAATGTTTTGAAATTAAGCCAGATTTCCTAGATATTATTCTTATTTTTTCCTTCCTTTACTATTAATATTACAACGAACTTTCAGTGAACTGAGCTCTGAATAATTATTACTTTTGGATTTTGCTTAATGCCCACAAATTAATAGTAAAGTAAGGAAAAAATAAGAGGAATAACTAGGAAATCTGGCTTAATCTTAAAACATTTTAGATTTGTATATGGTTGTAAATTAGTGAAGTGGATGTGTATATAACTAAATATTAAATTATTTATATGCAAGTATGTAAAAAAAAAAAAAAGAAATATTAAAATCTAATGCAAAATTTGTTGATTGTAAATATTTTTATTTTAGAATTTGATAATGGGCAGGAGAGCCCAAAACGTTTGGATAACATAATGAATAATGTTAAAAAAAAGGACATAAATTCCTGAAAAGAGAAAGAACAAAGTTTTAACAAAAAATAAAAAAACTCTTCGCAACTTAAGTTGTAGGATTTACTACTAAGTACTAGTATTTAGTACAAGCTATTATTTATATTTATTAAAGAAATTAAAAAGAAAAGAATAAAGTTATTTTTATTTAGTAGTCAGAATTTTCAACTAGATATTGGGAAGCAAATGGTTATTTTGCAATATATACATAACAATTAATTAGATAATTGATATTAATAGAAGATAAAATATAATATTGTAGAGACAAGAATTAAACAAAATAAAAGATAAAAAAAAAAAAACAGTGTTCAAGTAAATATAGAAATAAACGTAATGAAAGGTAGGTGATGTAGAAAATTGAAATGATGAGTAATAGATATTAGAAAGCAAATAGTTATTTTTCGCAAAGTTTTGTTTATTTAATACCGCCAGGGCCCTGTTTCATAATGAAATCTAATAGTATTGGTTCATAGTACAAGTATAGAAACAACGTGGTAATTACACTAATACTTATTTTTTTCATAATAGGGAGGACTATTAGTGATAATACTGGAGTGAAAAAGTATAAAGTACAAGTTACTATTATACGAGTCCGTGTAATTGTATTACGTTAAATCGACAAGACTAATAGTATTAATTTGTACTTTATTATGAAACATTGCCCTGGTTGGTCTAACATGGATAATGTAAAAGGTTTTTTTTTTTTCAAACAATTAATTATGGTGGGGAGGGGAGGTAAAGTCTCATACAAAATACACCCCTAACTATATACAATGTTATGAATAAAAAAAAAAAGATAAAATAAATAGATTAAAATAATAATTCTTAGAAAAAGATAAAAGTAAAGTTAGTAACAAAAACAACAATCACATTTAAATTTTGGTAAATTTAAATTGTGTAAAAATATGTTCTTTTTCACAAAAGAACCACATGGGTTGTGGTGCAGAAGTATTTCCCATTCCACAATATAATAATATGTCCTTGATACAAAGTTATTTAGAAGGCCTAGTTTATGGCTTTTCATTGATTGAAATCAATAGAAATACCAATAAAAAAAATATTTTGACGTCATCAACTGTCATAGCTAATCTGTTGGCAGTGATCTGTTATTACCATATCCTAAAGAATTCAAGATATTGGCAAGGTAGCGGGTGAAATTATAAAATTATTTATTTTTCGTTGTGTTATTCTTTTAGTTAAAAATTATTAATTATTTTTATTCTAGATGATGTTTTAATATATGTTATTTTTATATGCAAGCTTGGAATGTTCTGTATATATTGCATATATATGAGACATATTCTGTATATATATGAGACAAGCCTTATAAAATGCAATCCCATCTTGCAGGTCATTGTGAGGAAAAACCATTATTTATAATCTATTTTTTCCTCTAACTTTTGACTGTTTTCACTTCTTTCCTCTAAATAAATAAATTATATCCAAAGCTATTCTGCTCAGGTCATTACATTCAGTCTACAATGACCCCATTTTGTCAATTCTTCACATTAAATTAAAAATTGAAACTTTTAATTACAAGGTTATCTATTATAATTTATCAGAAAAATATTTTTCTTATAATATATTTCTTATATATAAATATTGTTGTGTTAAATTAGAACAGAGAAGGTTGGCT
>NW_027115129.1:433126-440967 GCF_000696795.3 Halyomorpha halys
ATTTAAACAATAATAACTAGTCTCAAGAAAGTGTAAAGATTATATATAATTACAGTTTTGTCAGGAGCTTTTTATGTATTTAATTTAGTGTTAATCTTTATTTTCATATATTTCATTAGCTGATAGCTGCTCTCAAAATGTCTAATTAATTATTATTGATTTATCAATTATAATAAAAATATCTATTAAGTCTCAACACGTTTATTTTCTCATTACTCCACTCTTAGGCTTCGGCCATTCTCAAGGATTGTTAAAAATGTGCAGGCTATTCTGCCTTTGTCATATTATATTTTAGTTACCTATTTCTTTTCTGACTAGTTTACTTTTTCTAATATTATTTTATTTATAATTTCTATTATAACCTTATCACTCACTTTAGCAACAATTCATTATAAAATGTAAGTAATTATTTTTAAAAGTTTTTATTACTGTTCCGACTTCTAGAGTGTTCTACTTATCCTAGAGTTTATTTTTTAGCATCACTAGAAAATTAAGTTTTTGAACTTATTATTAGTTCCATTCATGACTGGATAATTCCATTGAATTATCTTAGTCCTTTTATTTTTATTTTATTTACAATTTAATAATAAAAAAATGTAATTTTGGCATCATTTGCATTCATATTGCACTAGTATTTCTAAATTAATACAGGTGAAAGATAAGTTTAACAACCAATGCTTATTTTCTTTTTTGGTAGATCTGACCCATTACTAATCTTTAATTTTGTGCCTCTTACATTTTTTATATAGATGTTTAAAGTAGATTTATTTGAGTTTTTTGGGAAAACCAAGCATATCAGCTAAAAACACAAAATTTTGATTTTTGTCATATACCATTGATAATTGGACTATGGGTCATATAAACTCCTTTGTTCTTCTTAAGATACAGTACCTACTCCCATAATATGACTACTCACTTATGGGACTCCCTGTACATATATTAGTGCACTGAACCCTGAACTGTTATTACAACTTATTTCTGTACATAAAACTGACCCATTACAAAAGGTTATGCCAAATTTAATGGGACACCTTTCAATAAAATCTATATAAATAAAGCTGTATAAAATTATTTCCAATAACAAGAAGAAATGTTATTTTTTATTATTTGGTTACCTAGGATATGGTCAAGTTATCAGAGTTTAAGATTTTATTTTAAATGAAAAAAAAGTCAGTAAGTAATGAAATTTGTTAATATTATTCACATGTATAATTTTAATTTAAAAATTTCACCAATAGTGGGACTCATTCATAAAATATAATGTCTGAAATTTATTGTGGATTGAATTTCGTGGCTTTAGCAGATTATTTTTGACAAAATTTTTAGATGGATATACTTTTAAAGAGACAAGGTCGATACTAAATTATATTAAGTGATTCTTGTTCGAATGTACAACATAATTAACAAACATTTTAACATAGTGAAAATTTTTAGTTTTTTTCTGTTACTAAGTTTTATGCCTTAGCTAAATTATGTTTTCGTATTTTTGGTGAAAATAAATTCAATATATAATTTTTTTAAAAATTAAAATAATCAAAAATGCAATTATAAATTTATGTCAGTTTTTTAATTTATTAAAAAAAATGATATATTCATAATTTCAAAAATGGAATTTTAGTCGTATTATGAATTAAACCAAAAGAATAAAAATCTCCTAATTTCTTAGACTATTTTTAATTCTGTTTTTAATCATGAACTAATACTGTCAACACTAACAATGAACCGAATAGCTAGTTGAAGGTTTTTTCTAGATAGCTAAATAAACTCCGAACTGAACAAACAGTTGTGTAACCATTAATTTGCATTAGAGCTTGAAAAAAATTCAAAACATCCACAAAGTGATAATAAACTCGATGATAATTGTCAATTGTGTTAATTAATATGACATTCCCGATACTTAGTTCCTAAATATTTCTTCCAGAGCATGTGATTGTTATAATTAAATTAACTCTTTAAGATGTTAATTACCTTCTTCCAGTATAACAACTTTTATTTTATACTAATGGGTAGTACTATCCTAGGAACAATGTTAAACACCCTCTATCTCTCAATATCCTCTCTTTTAACATAATATTTATATCTTTATACATCCTCCCAATTTTTCAAGTCATTGTTATTATATTATCATCAAATTATCAAACTCTTATTGATAAAGTTTCTATTGATATAGCTTAGAATTGGATATGGGATATGGATTTCACAGTAATTGCAATACATATAATTCACTAGAATTATAAAAAAAAAAACTTTATTCTCGGACAATGTCCGTTAAAAATAACAAATATATTAAGAAAAAAAAAATCATTCCTTGCCAAGTGACCTTTTATATTATCGATGACTAACTTTACACTAGTACTAAATACATTTCCACTAATTTCAGGGAAAATATTTCAAAAAACTTTTCAATACTTTTTTAACTGAACAGATTTAGTTATAAAATCTAAATCCGTTCTGTAGAAAAAACATTATACATATACTTGAATTGTAAATAAAAAGTATGGTATTATTTTTTACTAAAAAATGAGAAAATAAACAAATAAAATGCATAATGCAAAATTAAAGCGATCCATTTTTCATCGAGATGTAAGTAATGAAACATGAGCTTTGACATAATTCACGACTAGTCAGCGTATGATTGGATTGAGAAAAGGAATTGGAATACGAGTGTTTTCAATTTGGCTAAGGAATGTGCATGTCAGTGGGAATTCTAAAAAATAATGCAGCGAGCAAAAAGGAGTGCCGAAATGAGGCAAATCTGTAGAAAGGTGTACACAGGTCAGAAGGTCAAGATCTTATTGTAAGGGAATGGATCAATGACTTTAATAGGAGCAAATTATGAACATAGGAAGGGGTAATGATGATAATCATATATTACTTCTTTATTTTCTATAGATATAATTTAGAACTGGTCAGGACTTGGTTTTCATAGAATCCGTAATACTCAATCATAAATTTTCTATTGATATAACTTAGAAATGAACATGGGGCAGTGGATTTGTTTTATTTACAATATTTAATCATAAATTATCTATAGATATAACTTAGAAATGGACATGAGGTAGAGGCTTTGTAGTATTTACAATATTTAATCATAAATTTACTATAGATATAATTCAGTAATAGACATGATGCTTAGTATCTGTAATACTTATTCATAAATTTTCTATCGATATAATTTAGAAATAGTCAGAGAGCAAAGGTTCTACAGATAGTATTACGAATTTCTGGAGATATTTTTGTTGAGTTTCAATTTTAGGGAGTGAGAATTTTTTAGTCATCATTAAACCATAATGCCCAAATATGATGGGTTTCTACAAATACAAAACATACTAATCAGTTCTAGGACAAAATATGAATACTGAAACAGAGAACCAAAAGACACAAATGTACTTATACCTGTTGTACTTAGTCAAAAAAGGATGTACAGATGACTGCATGTAACCACTTTTATAGCACTTAGTGCAAAATATTCTCTTCAAATCTTTACAACTTCAAGGAGGACCAAATTATGTTATTTCATTATATGTTACTAAATATAAAAGTATTTATAATCCTGTTGCCTTGCAAATATGAAATCGTTTAATACACTATAAAAAAAAATTACATTCGGTCATAGTGGATCTGAAAAGCATTATTTCCATTGAAAACTCGAATTAAAAATATAAAAATTTTCCTCTAGGAAAATAGTCCGGGGGGTGATTAATAAAGGTATCAAAATAGTAAAATAAAATTACTTATTGTCAATCAACATTTCACCCCACTTTGCAAGGCTTCGTCAGTGCTAAATGAAAAAGCAAGGTACAAACATTATAGAATTGACCAAACATTAAAATAAAAAACATTTAAAAACTATTGTTATGTTTATAAAGTATATAAAAGCGAAATAATAATAATACAAGGAAGTATACACTTAGATGGACTGGGAATTAGTTACTAATAAATACAACCTGGGCCCTGTTTCATAATGAAAGCTAATAGTATTAGTATTACAAGTGTAAAAACTAGTGTGGTAATAATACTAAAACTTATTTTTTTTCATGATAGGGATGGCTATTAGTGATATTGCAGGAATTAAAAAATACTAAAGTACAAGTTACTATTGTACAAGTCAGTGTAATTTAATTAAGATAAATCTACAAGACTAATAGTATTAGTTTGTACTTTATTATGAAACAGGGTCCAGGTGTGATAAAGTTCTAAATACAGATCTAGACTAATAAATTGTTGGAGACTGCTCAATAGTTAAAATTAGTTATAAATATGGTAAAGAGGTATGTGTAAAAGGTAAAATAAATAGGTGAAGTAAAAATGGCATAGGTCACGAATATATTATTGTTTATTTTTTATTTACTTTATAAATATAACACTTGTTTTGAAATGTTTTTATTTTAATGTTCTGTCAATTTTATAATGTTTTTTTCTTGTTTTTTTATTTAGCTCTGACGAATTTCTGTAAAGTGGGGCAAAACGTTGGGTAACAATAAATAGTTTTATTTTACTATTTTGATAGCTGTATTGACCGCCACCAGGGCCTGGTTTCATAATAAAGTACAAACTTATACTGTTAGTCTTTTCAATGTAACTTAATACAATTACACTGACTTGTACTTTAGTACTTATTAACTCCTGTAATATCACTAATAGTCCAGATTATGAAAAAAAATAAGTATTAGTGTAATTACCATGTTGTTTCTAGACTTGTATTTTAAACTAATACTATTAGCTTTCATTATGAAACTGGGCCCTGGACTATCATTCTACAATCAATCTACTTGATATGGTCAACTATCTTCTTCCAATTTAAAAGTTCTCCATTGTGTCCTTGCAGATTTTAGTTCTGTCTTCGACTTATGATAATATCATTAAAAAAAGATTATTTTCATCTTAGAAAACTCTTTTAATGGGGTAGATTTAATAGCTAATCATTGGCGTTTATTCTCAACTGTAAAAAAATCACGTGATTCAAGACCTCACCTTAGCAAACTAATCGTAGAGCTATCTTTTTTTTTTTTAATTCTGTTTTTATCAATTAATTTGATCAATTATAAACCCGCAATATCAAGGTGAAAGTTTTGATATTATTAATATCTCACTGACGTTACTGAGATTAACACGTCACAGAGTTGGAAAAAATAATACAGATCCTTGGATGATGTAGTAATCCCTGAGATAGGAGAATGCAACGGTCGTAATTTTCCTAAGATTTAGAGGATGATCTCCATAAAAGATAATCATGATTTTTGATCGGGCGATTTTCAGGCTGTGCAGCCACAATGAAAATGTACTACAGGGATCATCAGAAGAACAGTATACTTGAAGAAGTTTGTCGGGGGGTGCGGTCAGCAAAGAACAACATAAATAAACAAAACCATATTTATTTATTTTATGCCGACGTTTCGACCTGAGTTTCAGGTCTTCATCAGGGGTTGTGGCGTAGAGGGAAGGATGGTAACTGATGAACAGTATAAGTTGAATGTTAGTTGAAATAGGTTAAGTGTTTTACTCTTAGTCCGAGAGCCCGTGCAAAAAAAATATATATATTATCTATTGAAAACTTTATATAATATTTATTACATTTCCAATAAGGAAATGATAGTATGCCAGTCAGATCATGCTACCTGTATAAATGGCGGCAGTTTCGAAAACAAATTAATTTTTCATATATATATAGTTGACCTTAAAAATTTATGTATAGGAAGATGGTCAGGGTTGCGGTCAAAGGAGAAACAAAAATAGTTTACAACTATTTATTTTCCGACGTTTCGCCCCACTTTGAAGGGCTTCATCAGGGCTAAAAAGAAACAAAATGATACAATGATAAGAATAAAAATACAAAGATAAGATACAATGATAAGAAAAAAAATAAGTAAAAATGGGAAGAGTAAACATTTTTTATATAAAAATACGTAAAATATACAGTTAAAAAATACAGGAGATGTACATAAAACAAAAACAATACGGGGAAGGAAAAAAGAAAAAAAATTGAGATTGAATAAACTTTCTGGATGATTTTATTTGGAACAAAGTGAGGAGTATGGTGGATTTTGCGATGGATTTCGTATTGTAAGGATTGGATATGAGAGGAATTCGAAGGTTTAGTGGAGTCTCAAAGCTCAACTCCGTATGAGCTTTTCAGGCGCCTCAGAGGTTTGTCAGGAATAGAAGAGGAAGCAAGGTTAGAAACTTTTATTTGTGACAAAGTAAGGAGCATTAAGGGTTTTAATAAGGATAAGTATGTCTTGATAGGCCTTATTATAGTAATATAGTTCAGTTTTTGTAATGGATCGGAAGTTTAAACCGTTTGTCTAGTAAATGCTATAATAGTCGAAATCGGAGTGCAGTTTCCTGTCTCTTCAGTCTTGTGTGAAGATTCCAAATTAGTCGTTTATCTAGATGTCCTAGGTAGCGTATTTGTTCGACCAGGATATGTGGAGTATCATTAAAGAATACTGTAGGTCAGGCTATTTTAGACTCGTGACGAAGAGTAAAAGTGATTTGATGGGTTTTAGTGGATTGTATTTTAATCCTCTAGTTATCTACTATTTTTCAGTTTGAGTATTTATTAATAAGTCAATATTCACTGAGAGAAAAAATTGTCATCTCCATACGTAGTGAGGGCTGTATTGGGGTTTCAACTGTCTAAACTGAGAAAAGAACAGGTACAAGGATACTACCCTGAGGTACACCAACAGACTGGGGAAATAGGGATGATTTAGCGCTGTTGTGATTTACTTATTATTTATATATTATATTATTACATTATATATTACTTATAATCTTTCAATGAGATAGTACGAATAATGAGAATGTGTGTAGAGGATAGGAATTTATGGAGTTAGTAAAGAAATATCAGGTGCCTGACTCAATCAAAAGCCTGTTCTACATCAAGAAAGATTCCGAACAATAGAGCTCATTAATTATTATTTTTTTATAATTTTAATTTACAGTTAAAAGAAATTGAAAAATCATGGACCTATTCAGTGAAAGAACATTAACTAGTACAAGTAATTTCTGTTCTTAACTACATTCACTAATTAGAACATTAAGATATGAAACGGTGTGGTGTCCTACGCAACTAACTTAGCAATATCTTATCATGTGACTATTGTAATGCAAATATAAACAGGCATTAGACCTCAAACAGTGTTGTTTGTCTAGAATGCTAAATGTTCAACGAAACACTGAATTTACATTTTGCAATTAACAAGTGACAAACAAGTTTATGAAACTGTTGCATAGTAGTTTAAACGTTACAGACCTAGCGATACTTTGCAATTGCTAGATTTAGGGATGTAAATATAGATTAACTGAATACAATTGAAAATTTTATATAAATTAATTTATTCCAGTATTTTATATGGTAAAAAAAGTACCTTAAGAAACCCTTAATACGAATTTTCCGTTATTTTTTATTTTAAGTTTTATTATGAAAATCAAAAAATAAACTTTTTGGCTCAAAATGTTCTGTCTTACAGTATATTGAAAAAACAAATAAAAGTAGAAATGACTTCAATATGACTAAATCAATCTTCAATCGTGTTTAGGAAAAATGACACTTGACGTTGTTTAGGGCTTTATAATTAAACAAATCAGATGCGAAGATATAAAATAAATGAAAAGTTTTTCTTTATTTGAAACCAATACTTCGCCCTTTTAACGGCATTAAGTCTAAATGGTGGTAACATAGATAGAAAGAACAGATATTAGGTATATTAGACATATTTTTTATTATAGGTAGATTAGACATATTTTCGAAGAGTGTACTCACTATTTGCCAACAATAAACAGGATAGGACTGACCCCAAATTTATCCGAAACTCTCGCAGATGAAGAAGCTAAAA
>NW_027115129.1:446102-456861 GCF_000696795.3 Halyomorpha halys
TTTATTTATTTTTTAATTTTATCATCCCATAGGCGTTGATGACCAGAGGGTTTTACGCCTTTAAGCAAAAATCAACAACAACAACAGATATTAGGTTTCTAACAATAAAGGTATCAAAATAGTAAAAGAAAACTTCGTAAGGGCTGTTTGATGGTAGTAGAAAGCACAAATTACAGAAAAGGAAAACCAATAGGTTCAGATTTACCAATTAGGTTCCCCTTTTCTGTCAGTTGTGCTTTGTAATACCATCAAAGAACCCTGTGTAATACCAACACACATCCCTGTGTAATACCATCAAACAGCCCTGTGTAATACCATCAAACAGCCCTGTGTAATACCATCAAACAAACAGCCCTGCAAAGTGGGGCTAAACGTCGATTAACAATAAATAGTTCGTTTTTACTATTTTGATACCTTTTTTTACCGTCGCCCGGACTATCTTCCTACAATCTACTTCTTTCAGTAAACTATCGTCTTCCAATAAGGTTTCTAACGTTTATATTAACTTACAAATTGGATAAAATGCAGAGGACTTATGAACGATTATATGAACAATGTTCATTGGAACAAAAAAAACCCTTCAAATAAATCAAGGTGAAAGATTACTAATTTTTAAAAAAATAGTATTTATGGGTTTCAGACGAAGTTAAAACCGAATATAATATACTTGTTCCTAAAATAAAATTTGATGTGCAACTTTACTTCAAGCCTCATTATGTTTTTATAATTTTCTGTGAAAATAATATTATTTAATGGAGTCAGTAGTATTTTTTCTTATTCTTCAGAAAGAGACGAATCGATTGGTATATAATAACCATGAAAAAAAATGTTTATTTTCTCAGCTACTCGCCAAAAATGCTTAATTTTTATTAATAACTTTATTTTTTTACCGGAGAAATCGAAATATCCTATAAACCTTCTGGGAATAACCTATAACCATCCTTGGAATAACCTATAATCTTCCTGGGAAAATCCTATAACCTTCCTGGGAATATCCTATAACCTTCCTGGAAATATCCTATAACCTTCAGGGAATAACCTTCCTGGGAATATCCTATAAGCTTCCTAGGAATATCCTATGACCTTTCTGGGAATATCCTATAACCTTCCTGGAAATGTCCTATAACCTCCCAGGGAATATCCAGTAACCTCCTGGGAATGTCCTATGACCTTCCTGGGAATATCCTATAACCTTCCTGGGAATATCCAATAACCTTCCTGGGAATATCCAATAACCTTCCTGGGAATATCCTAAAACCTTCCTGGGAATAAACTATAACCTTCCTGGGAATAACCTATAACCTTCCTGCTAATATCCTATAACCTTCCTGAGAATATCCTATAACCTTCCTGGGAATATTCTATAACCTTCAGGGAATATCTTATAACCTTCTTGGGAATAACCTATAACCTTCCAGGGAATAACCTATAACCTTCCTGGGAACATCCTATAACTTTCCTGGGAATAACCTATAACCTTCCTGGGAACAACCTATAACCTTCCTGGGAATATCCTATAACCTTCCTGGGAATATCCTGAACATTTAGCAAACAGCCCCATGACAATCGCATGAACGGAATGGCAGTGCATAGAGTACCAACAAACAAATACTGATTGTTATATAATAGATTCTTTTTACATCTTAGATTACAATATTAGTTGTTGATATATAAACGGAGCTCAACCGTTTGAGTCTGCAATATAATTGTGTAACGCAGATTAGAAAAATATTGGCGAACTTCGGAATGTTTGAACCGATACTACTTAATGATCCGGTAAGTACCAAAATTAGAATGGGTAAGATCTTGGATATAGATACAGGGAATTTGTCAAGGGTAAAGACCTCTTGTTATTACGAGAATGGAGCTATAACCCGTGCTACGGTAGGGTCTTCATTAAAACGGATGCTCCTCAAAGCTACCTAAAGATCAGCTGCCCTATAACTCACTTGAGAATAATTACCCAACTACGACTCTCCGGTAAATATGCAATTACTCTAAATGTCGGTCCACACAAATATACTTTGGACCCACAGAAGCTTTGTCCAGCTTGTCATGGAACGGCCCTGGAGGATTGTTTCCATTCTTTGACACATCGCCTCGCGTACCATGAGAACCGAATCCGATATATGCCAAAGCCAAGCGATATTAGCCGAAATCAATTGTATGAATTTCTGTCTGTACCCTCAGGATTGGACCTTAAACTGTTTGTTATATATGTAACCTAAAACCTTTTGCTTAGAGCTGGATACATATCGTCCGAATAGGAGGTATAGTTTTTATTTTGTTTTTTTAATATTATTAAATATGAAGTGACGTTTTTGTTTTACTGTTTTATATTAACGAATGTGGATAGCCCAGCTTGGGTATATAATTTGTTATTAGTTTATATAAACCATCTTTAACTCATCGTTTTTGTAAAATTACTACATTTATTATCTAATCCATGTATTTCACAAGCTAACTCTATCTGTACGGGGGTTGACCCATAAACAAATAAATAAATTATTTTTATTATTATATAAACGGAGCTTATACATTTTATTTTTTTTATCTCTTATTATATCTAAAGAATTTACAATTTTTTTTTTTTACATTTTCTTTAGATATAAGCAATAGATCCATGTATAAATAAGTAATATCTGTAAATATAATCAAAATAATATAGTTAAGAAATAATAAAACATATTTAGATCATAAAAATATCCTGGAATAAACATGGGAGAATCTAAACAATTATTGAGAGAAAGAATACATCAGCATAGTAATGATTTATAAAATAAGGATAATAATAATAAGGATAAAGGCTCAAATAAAAAAACATTAGTCCAACATGTATCCAGAATTAGTTTTGATCTTGAAAATGCAATAGCTTTATATAAAGAAAATAATACCTACAAAAGAAAAATACCGAAAGCTTTATATATATCAGAAAATATTAATTATACGCTTAATTTCAAATCAGACACAAGAAATTTGAACCAGCATTATGCTGAAATTTTTAGTAAAATTAAAATGTAATCAAATTGTGTATAAATAAGATAAATAATATTTAGTTAAATTTAGAAGGTTTTTATAATACTAATATGATAAATAAATAAACTAACAGAAAGTTGGAAACGTAATGAGAATATGCCAAAATTGGTTAGTGAGTTAGGTTAAACAATGTATTGTTGATAAAGTGATAGATTATAATACGCAGTGTAAACTGGATAGAATTGTAATAAGTGAAATAGTGTATAATAATAGGCAATTTAATACAATAATAGGCAATTAAACACAACAATAGGTAATATAACACAATAATAGGTAACATAACACAACACTAGGTAATATAACACAATAATAGGTAATGAGGTGTAGATAGTTGACCGTAGATTAATGCTTGAAGAAGTTTGTCGGGGGGTGCGGTCAGCAAAGACCAACATAAATAAACATAACCATATTTATTTATTTCACCAGTTGTAGTCCTATCTTCTACGCCATAACCCCTGATGAAGACCTGAAACTCAGGTCGAAACGTCGGCATAAATAAATAAATATGGTTTTGTTTATTTATGTTGTTCTTTGCTGACCGCACCCCCTGACAAACTTCTCCAATCATTAATTAATATTAGGTAATAAAACACAAATGGTGAAAATTAGTTAATTGGTGCATAGTGTTTCTCTAGTTTAATTATGTCTTATAGGTTATTGACTAATAGTCAAGTAAGAGCCTAAGAGAAGAAAAAAGTCAGTTATTTCAACCCAAATTTGATTATTTGAATGAAAACTATGTATAATTCCTAGTCAAAATAGATGTGTCCGCCAAGTATAGGTAGGGGATTTATAGTATAATGATTACATTGTTAATCAATTAATCCTTGTGAATGGCTGAAACGTAGGAGTTTTAAGAAAAAAAACAAGTTGAGACTATAATTATATTTAAATAAATAATTAAATGTTTATGCTTTTTTGTCTCAACACATTTTATTTTTCTTATAAGTCCGACGTTTCGGCCAATCCGGCCATCCTCAGGGACATTTTAATACAATTTTGGAACTAAAAATATTTAAAAACTCAACTTCATGCAGGCTATTCTGCCCAGGTCACAACAACAATTTCTAATTAGTCAACTTTTAGATTAAAAACAAACATTAAAATTCATTATTCATTCACAGTCACTTGTTAAAACTTTATCACAACCTTGTATATAATAACAAGGTCGGAATTATAAGAAAATAAAATATTTTGAGACAAAAATGGATAAAAATTGAATTATTTATTTAAACAAAATTAACCAGTCTCAAGAAAGTTAAATATTATAAATACTATAATTATATTTTTTAATATAATTGTTATTCAGTACTTCACAATTATAAATACCTATCGGAATTTCATTAAATAAGAGAAACTCATCAATAGATTAATATTATCTTCAAGCTATTGATAAATCTGAGTTAGGTCGTAGAATTACCATTCACGGCTGCACCGTATCTAACTGTTTGCAATAAGATTATCATTTTAAAGAGATACGTCACATTTGTATTAGTTTCTTTGCATCCTTAAATATCTTTCACAACTTTACTATTTTTTAGAATAACTGAAATTGTAACGTCCATCCTATGTAGCTGCGTTATTACTTCAATTACAACTAGACAGGACAGGATTCGCAATTCCTCCTTACCCTGTCTCTTAATAGTAGAGCCCAAGAGGAGAAAAATGTCAGTTATTTCACCCCGATTCTTGATTACTTTAATGAAAACTATGTATAATTAATAATAAAATCTGATGAGTCTACCAAGTATAGGTTGGGGGAATAAAAAATGGCGGCTGTTTCAAAGCAATAAAAAAACTAATTTTGCATTCGGAGCTCTATATCTTAAAAATTAGGAACAACACAAGGAAACCAGTAAATTTACTAAAATACAAGCCCTAATAGAGTTATTTACGTTAAATAGTTTTCGAGATATAGCGTTTTAAAAGTAACATTGAACTTATTTTGAAAAAAATCATATCTCAAAAACCATTTGACATATGGACCTTTATTATTTATTTATTTATCACCTTACCCCCTACTCATTGCTGCATATGACAAACATTACATAGCTGTGCACACAGCTTGCTCTTGCTACAAAACAAATCTTGCTCTTCTCCTGAAGCCTTGCTGGTGTAGTTTATTCTCTCCTACCCAGGGAGAAGTGAGTAGGGCCCACAACCTCCTTCCACCCATACACGAAGGTCTTGTAGTGCGGGTAGTTTTCTTTCTTCATCAGCTCAGGAAGATCGCTCTCAGTCAGAACCCAGTTTCCCTCATCATCTTGGCTCTCAGTGCTTCATAGGCGGTACAGGCAAGTAAGACGTGCTCGGCGGTCTCAGGAACCTGACAAATTGGGCATAGATGATCAATGTTTATGCCATGTACGGCTAGCTTAGCTCGAAAACCCCCATGCCCCGTGAGGAACTGTGAGATCCAGTAGTCGGGAAGGGCCCACGTTGATTCTAGGCGTGAACCAACGGTTGGAAAGTACTTCCTTAGGGTGGCCCCTTTTAAGCAATCCACCCACCGTCGATTCCATTGTTGCAAGGTTTCCTCTCGAAGGATCCTCTTCCATCTATTAGAGCTTGCACCAATACGCGCTTGGAGGTTCTCCGGTAAATCCGCCAGACCTTCCCTCTTTATTTTGTGTCGATAATAGTCTTCCTGCAGGAGAAGATCGATAGGCACTCCTCCAGCTAATACCTGTACCGCCTCATGAGACACTGTTCGGTATGCTCGAGTGACTCGCAGCAGTGCTATCCTCTGTATTGTAGCCAACCTTCTCTTCTGCCTTTTCGAGAGATGTCGACTCAAGATACCGACAACTACTCCTTTATAGATGGTCAATGTTGCTGGGTATCTGAGGCCCCAAAATGCGCCTCCTATACGATTGAGTCCATTAAGAGCAAGGGCTACTCTACTTCTCATGTAGTCTAAATGAGGTGTCAGATTGAACTTTCTCCCAAGCCTCACGCCAAGGTATGTCACAACCTCACTGGGTCGTATCACTTCTCCTTGTATCCTGAGAGTAATAGGGTGGGCCCTGTCTGTCCTACCCCTTAAGAGTATAGCTTGAGTCTTGGCAGCAGCCATCTTCAACTTCTTCTTCTTACACCACGCTCCTATCAGGTTGGCGCACCGAGAGATCCCTTGTCGGAGAGATTCCTCAGCCGTGTCACGAATAATGTCTGTGGTTAATAATTCTGTATTAATTATGTATTCATAATAAGGTATTCTCCCCCATAGAAATCTCAACAGTTCCGCTGAAGTCCATGATTGAGGAACTTCCTGCACCTCTAGCCTTGGCTTCTTCCTCAGAGCTAGCCTCGCTTGTAAGCTTTGAGCGCGAAGTCCCTGCCACCCAATGACTTTGTTGGCATCACCACAATCATCCATGCGAACTAAAACTGACCCCGCCTTGGTTGCACGGACTATAGTAGCCTTAACACCAATTTCTTCAGTTAACGGCAACTTGCTAATAACATCCATTGGGTTCTTGCTCGAACCACTGATGGTGATTGGTGACCAGGTGACATATGTTGATTGCGGAATGTGTGTCGGCTTTCTTGGCAGGGATTTAACTATCACCGCCATTGTTCTCACTTGTTTATTTTCATTACGTACCAGTTTTGGCTCTATTTTGTTGTCTATATTTGTTTGCGACTTTTTACACGCCGCCTTGGCCTTTTTCCTGTTTCTTTTGCTATGTATACCTCAAAAGCTACGGTTAAGGCTGAAGGTTCAGCTATGCCCGTGCCTACACACGCTTGTTGCGGTTCGCTATAAACACCAGCACTAGGTTCTAGGCATCGAAGCGTTGTATCGTCCGGTGAAGTGATGAAAATGTTTCACAAATCGCCTTCACCACAATAGTAGAGATATCACTATTGCTGTCTTCATTAAACCCATGAAGTAATGTTACCACAGATCAACAATTGATTGTATCTTTTTGTTGATATGATCGCGAACGCTCAAAACTGTTTTCTTTTCATTACACTGTATGTACGCCCGAAGGTTTTCCTGAATATGTTTAGCGTCGTTAAGTAAGCTACTCGCTTTATCAATTTCAGATTTTCTATTAACGGGTGTGGCACCCCGAGTCCTTTTAGCTGTGGATTGTGTTTCATTCGATTGCTTCTCTGCTTCCATTTCGGACCCACTTTCTGTTACCGTAGTGCTTTTATAAGGTCCTAGTATCTTTCACTACACTAAGTTTCTACTAGTCCACCCACTTTAATTTAATCACAGAGATACCTAACCTAAATTTGTTCCAAAACTATAAACATATAATAACTATATTAAAATAAATAAATAAAACTTGAAAACTAAAAACTAGAGCAAAATAAAATAAGAAACATATACAATAAAAAACAGAGCAACATACTTATATAAATAAACAAAACCTCGCTACCAAGGTCCTTCGGGGCCCAACCAGTTACACACAATCCAGGAGAACAAACTTATTTCAGTCTACGAGTTACCATAGGTACTCGGTTACCTTCGGGTATCCCCGGCACGAGAGGACCCGAACTCTTCCGACTACACACGAAGCCACCAAGACGCAGTGTTTTGATAGCACGTGGTCGCCCTTAAACACGCTATTGTCTCTTTATTCCCTCGTTAGAATTAAATAATACTCACTAGAACTCTGCCTAGTATCTATCAGGACTGATAGATCACACAAGTTTCCAATAATAACCACTTTAATCTGGAAATAAGACTCGTGAGAGAACCTAACCTATCACACGGGCTCAACTCTACATACAGATGTCTATTAGCACTCAAATTAAAGCTAGTTATATGAGCTATAAAGTAATTTATGATGTTTATCTTCGTAGGAATAATATCATAAAAACTACTACTCCTACAAACATAAACATAATCAACTATTTTGTAGTAAATTTAACTAGCTTTAATTTGAGCGCCGGTAGACATCAGTACGTCCAATTGTTTCTGAAATAAAGTTTTTCATAAACAAATTTATTGTCCGAACAACTACAAATCAATTTATTTTAGTGAATATCATGAAAACTACTATTCCTACGAAGGTAAAGGTCATAACTTCTTTATAGTCTCTTAAACTAGCTTTAATTTGAGTGCTAAAAGACCGTACGTCCCATAGTTCCTGAGATATAGATTTCTCAAAATAAATTAACTAACTACTAATCTCTCATTAGATTTTTACGAAATTTTGCTTTTTAAAAAGCTATATCTTGAGAACTATTGGACGTAAATAGCTCTTTTAGGGCTAATATTTCAGAAAATCTACTCTTCTTTAAATAATGTTCTTTTAGATTTTCTAGTGTTGTTGGTAGTTTTAAAGATATAGAGCTCCGAATGAATAATCAATGTTTTTTTAAAGTTTTGAAACAGCCGCCATTTTTTAATCCCCCTACCTATACTTGGCAGACTCATTAATTTTGACTAGTAATTATAGATAGTTTTCATTAAAGTAATTAAAAATTGGGGTGAGATAACTGCCTTTTTTTCTTCCCGGCTCTTGTACTATTAGCAGTTGTAGTTTTTATGATATTTACTCATGCTATTACTATGCTTATTGGGAAATCTATTCCTTACGAACCGTGACACTTATAGATGTCTATTAGCACTAAAATAAAGCTAATTTAATGTACTATAAAGTAATCTAAATGAAATAAATTGATTTTTAGTTAGTTAGAAAATATAAAAACTACTTCTCCGTCGAAGATAAACGTCATAAACTATTTTATAGCACATTAAACTTACTTTAATTTGAATGCTGACAGAATCTGCTCGTCGAATGGTTCTTGATATTCCTATAATTAATTCATTTACTACTGATTTTTCAGTATTTATTTCATGAAATGTTATTTTTTAGGGTTCATATTTTAGCAAATTTACTCTACTTTAAATGATATTCTATTAGGTTTTCTAGTGCTGTTTGTAATTTTAAAGATATAAAGCTCCGCATGAAATATTAATTTTTTTAAAAAATATTTTGTATCAATCACCATTTTATATTTTACCTAGCTATACGTGACTGTCTCATTAACTTTGACTAGTAACTATAAATGTTTTTTATTAAAGTAATAAAAAATTACGATGAAATAACTGACTTTTTTTTCCATTGGGCTCTTTTACTACGGGGACAATTGTGGGTTTCAATAAGATGAACTCGATTAATATTTTATATAAGTAATAAAATTATTAATATAAGAATAAATTAACTGCAATCGGATCAGAGATATATTTTTTTTTAAATTATGTTTTTTCATTACGTTGGAGAAAAACATAAATTATGCGATTAACATTAGAAGCGTCAGACAGCCAGACTGCATTAAAGGCTTTGAATTCCTATGTAATCAGTCTGGTTATGATATTTTAGGTTAGGCAACACTAAAATTGCCTTTTTCTAAATAAATTAGACAGGATTAACAATTTTTTAAAATTTTAATCAAACGTTTTTATTTATAAAACAATTTTATTGATTAATATTTAGATAATGTATACATATAAGGTTATCATAGATACTTGATATATAGATATATCACACGTTATAGATTTCCACGTCATAGATTGGTAATTTGGTAACTTCTTTCCTATTATATATTTGTAGTTTTAATTAAATGAAAAATTAAAAAAAATCTAGATGGTCAGGCGTGGGGTCAACGAAAATAAAAATAAAATAAATTTCCGCCCCACTTTGTAGAGCTTTATCTGGTCTAAAAAAGATACAAAAATATCTAAAAATATTTTTTACATAGTAGGATAATAAGATAAAAAAAGTTAAATTAAGGCATGACTAAAATTATGTAATTATAAGTGAAAAAGAAATCATACGCAAATGCACAAAAAGAAGAAGTAAACATATTTATGATATAAAATAGACAAAAATTTTTTTTTTAAATGATAAGAATATTTAAAAAATACGTGAACTATTAGGTTAAAAACGAGCAGTAGACGTAACAACACGTAAATAGAAAAGCAGATATAAGAAAATATTTCCTGTCCTACAGTATCCTTTCTAGATACACCACTAACGCCTGTTGAACAGATTCGATACTTAGGACTCCATTTTGACAAGAGACTTACTTGGAATCCACACACTAGACTTAAACGACAAGAAACTTCTCGTAGATTCCGATTGCTACAACACTTACTTGACAAACGCTCTAAACTTCCCATTCACTACAAAAAATTAGTATACACTACAATAATCAGACCAATTTGGACGTATGGAATTGAGCTCTGGGGCTCCACTAAACCATCAAATTCTTCCCACATCCAATCCTTACAATCCAAAATCCTACATAAAATCCTTGATGCTCCTTATTACGTCACAAATAAACTCATTCATAAAGACCGTAACATCCCATTCGTTGCAGATTTGACCCAAAACAGATATGCGTCTTTTCATTCGAAACTCCTTAGCCATCCTAATCCATTAATTCTTAATCTTTCATCCTTAACAATCCCTGATAATCCTTCGAGGCGTCTGAAAAGAAGATGGCCACGGGACCTTCTAATTTAAATTAATTACTAAAAAATTCAAAAACACTATCCAAATTATAGTCTCAAAACATTTATTTCAATCACACGTCCAACGTTTCGGCCAATTCGGCCATCTTCAGGGACAATCTTAATTTACTATGAGACATATCATTTAACCCTTTTAAAAAACTCCATACAGGCTATTTTGCCCAGGTCAAAACATATACATCTAATATGTCAAAAATACATAAAAACACAGTCAAATTATTT
>NW_027115129.1:457116-460411 GCF_000696795.3 Halyomorpha halys
TGAAGTACCACCAATGGGTGGTTCCTTCCCAAGATTTTCAAGTGTATATGAAACATACTACATATTTACCTATTGTATTATTTTGTATAGTTGTAAATTACAATAAATAAATTATTAAAAAAAAAAAATAATTTAACTCATAAAACGAAGAAGTAAGTTGAGATTAAAAAAAGGTCGAGAAAGAATGAATAAAAATAAAAAACACAAACATAGGGTAGGGGGTCCAGATTTGTGTGGTCTTTATGAAGCTCTGCAAAGTGGGGCCGAAACGTTGGCAAATAATTAACTATTTTTTGTTTTCTTTTGACCGCACCTCGACCATCAACTGCATAATTTAGATTTTTTTTTAATTTTCCAGCTAATTAAAACTACACATATTTATAAATAGGAAAAAAGTTACCAAATTACCAATCTATAACATGGAAATCGTTGTACTATATATCACGTATCTATGATAACCTTATCTATACATTATCTAAATATTAATCAATAAAATTGTTTTATAAATAAAAACGTTTGATTAAAATTTAAAAAAATTGTTAATCCTGTCTAATTTCTTTAGGATTGTGTGACCCTTATGAAGCTTTACAAAGTGGGCCAAAACCTCTACAAATAATTTTTAACAATTTTTTTTTCTTTTGTTCGCACCCAGACTATCTTCTTAATAATTTGAAATAGTACGCTCAATCATTTATATATATAAAATTCCATCTAAAGAAATTTCATATAATTATAAACAAACTCTTAACATTTTGAAGGTATTACCGTTTAACGGAGATCTTTTATGTTACGGGATAGACAAGTACATAATTGCCTATATTTCAAAGTTTATTTTTTTTTATTTAATATATGTATTGAAATTTACTTCTGTAAATTATAAATCACAAAAGTTTTATAACAAATTTTATTATTTTGAATAAATTTACCTAAAACCTTTTTCGATCCTGAGTTCAAAATTTTTTGTTTTTTATTTCCAGAATGAATTCAAAAGCTCCTTACCTTCATTAGCGAGGAAGCAATAAAATTATTATTGTACTTAAACATTATCAAGTTGTTATAAATAAACATTATTTTACTGGAAGATTATTGATTGACCGTGTGTATAGATGAATGGAATATGGTCGGGTGTGGTAAAAAAAACTCAGATAGTAGAATAATATTATTTTATTATATTGTTTTATTATTGAGCTCAATAAAATAGTGTTATTCTACTATTTGAATTTTTTTGACCGCACCCGGACCATATTCCATTCATCAAACATTATTTTAACAATTAAAATTAATCAATTCTAAATATTAATAAAATTATGGGCTATAGAGGAATAAAGGAAAAACAGGAACGCACTATGGTTAAACAACAACAGTATTTAATCGTTAATGTTTTTATGACTAGTAAAGTTATTTATTATTAGGTTTATTACGATATGAAAACATTTAATTAGAATAATGACAATGAGAAAACAAGATTCAACTTGCTTTTTAAAAAGCTATATCTCAAGAACTATCGAACGTTAATTAGGGTATCCATTTTAGCAAATTTACTCTACTTTAATTACTTATATTACTTTAATTACTTAATAATTACTTATTAATTATGTTCTCTTAGGTTTTGTATTGTTGTTGGTAGTTTTAAAAATATACAGCTCCGAATGCAAAATTAATCATGTTTAAAATTTTGAAACAGTCGCAATTTTTTATTCTCTCTACGTATACGTGGCAGACTCATAAATTTCGATTAGTAATCATAAGTAATTTTCATTTAAGTAGTGAAAATTTGGGGTGAAATAACTGATTTTTTTCTAATCTTGGGCTCTTTTACTAAAATACCTGCCAGCACTCAAACTAAAGCTATTTAAACTATTATAATACTTATATCCGTTGGAGTTTCAGTTTTCATATTTGCTAAAATTTTGATTTATAGTTGTTCGGAGAAAGTTTCATGTGCATAATTTATATTCATATGTGAATATCATAAAAACGTCTACCCCTACGAAGATACGTGTCATAAAGTACTTTATAGTAAGTTAAATTATCTTTATATTTGAGTACCGACTTTATGTTCTTGGGTGGGCCCCAGGAGGAAGATAATAATTATCTGCCATTGCCGGAATCAAGGTGGTGCTGGTAGTGCGGGGTAAGGCCTGTGGCTACTAACTCCAAGGGCCGTGTTAGAATCCGGCTGGGCAGAAAATTGTTTTTTCTGTTACACTGTAGCCGTGAGTCAACTCTTGTGGGTTCTGGAGTCCATCCAGCTTCATAAATTGGGTAAAAATCTGACGGTCGAGCGTGATTCTGACCAAATCGCTTCCTTGCACAACCGTTAGTCTAATGACAGTGCTTCCTTAAAAAGTAAACCCCTGACCCTTCACGGGTTATAGCGATACAGATTTAATTTAATTTTTAATTGCCGGATTCAAATTCAGGTCCTTGGAGTTAGTAGTATAGCGCCTTACCACTGTGCAGCCACGCTCCTAAAGTATAATAATCGGATATAATTTTCTATGTACAGTTTTCAAATCTGCTTACTGTGTTAAAAAAAAACTAATTTTCAGGCATTGTCCTAGCTTTACTGCAATCATCTCTTGAACGAGAAGACCAATATTATTGTTACGGACCCAAAAATCGAACATGTCTTTTTACAGGCTGTTGCCCAAAACGTCTAAAATGATCTTAATGAAACTTAGCCTAAAGTCTCCCACTTAAAGTCCTTCAACTTATCATATACACGATAAAACCTTGAGAAAAAGTTGATAAGAATAGAATTTTTATGTTGTGGCTGGCTATTTATATTAATAGGTTTCAAAACAAAACCTTTACGTGTTCTTTACTAATGTTAAGTATGCTGTATATGAGGCAACTCAACATATTGAGTATGATCTTTTAATGTAATTTAGTATGTTTAATTAAGTTTTTTTCTCTATTGATTAATTTGATAACTATTTTTTTATACTTTTGCCTATAATTATAATATGTTTGATGATAAAAATAAAAATAAAATAATATATAGGAAAAATTGAAAATATGTACGGGAAAAAACAATAAACAATAAAAAAAATATGAATAATTTTAGGATATATTAAACAATTTTATAAATTTTATATTCTATTATTTCCCTGACTGACTATTTATATTAATAGGTTTCAAAACAAACCCTTTACGTGTTCTTTACTAATGTTAAGTATGCTGTATATGAGGCAACCCAACATATTGAGTATGATCTTTTAATGTAATTTAGTATGTTTAATTAAGTTTTTTTCTCTATTGATTTATTTGATAACTAAATTTTTATACTTTT